>NC_000086.7:67569165-67724165 GCF_000001635.26 Mus musculus
TGAGTGTTAGATGTGATCAAGATATATTTTAACCATTTATAAAATTTTCAAACATAAATATAAATATTATTTAAATAATTTTGTCATCAATAACATACCACTAAAACTTATATCTGAAAATTAGATTAAACCCCATTAAAAAATGGGGCTCAGAACTGAACAAAGAATTCTCACCTGAGGAATACCGAATGGCAGAGAAACACCTGAAAAAATGTTCAACATACTTAATCATCAGGGAAATGCAAATCAAAACAACCCTGAGATTCCACCTCACACCAGTCAGAATGGCTAAGATCAAAAATTCAGGTGACAGCAGATGCTGGCGTGGATGTGGAGAAAGAGGAACACTCCTCCATTGTTGGTGGGATTGCAGGCTTGTACAACCGCTCTGGAAATCAGTCTGTTGATTCCTCAGAAAATTAGACATAGTACTACCTGAGGATCCAGCAATACCTCTCCTGGGCATATATCCAGAAGATGCCCCAACGGGTAAGAAGGACACATGCTCCACTATGTTCATAGCAGCCTTATTTATAATAGCCAGAAGCTGGAAAGAACCCAGATGCCCCTCAACAGAGGAATGGATACAGAAAATGTGGTACATTTACACAATGGAATACTACTCAGCTATTAAAAAGAATGAATTTATGAAATTCCTAGCCATATGGATGGACCTGGAGGGCATCTTCCTGAGTGAGGTAACACATTCACAAAGAAACTCACACAATATGTACTCACTGATAAGTGGATATTAGCCCCAAACCTAGGATACCCAAGATATAAGATACAATTTGCTAAACACATGAAACTCAAGAAGAATGAAGATTGAAGTGTGGACACTATGCCCCTCCTTAGAACTGGGAACAAAACACCCATGGAAGGAGTTACAGAGACAAAGTTTGGAGCTGAGATGAAAGGATGGAGCATGTAGAGACTGCCATATCCAGGGATCCACCCCATAATCAGCATCCAAACGTTGACACCATTGCATACACTAGCAAGATTTTATTGAAAGGACCCAGATGTAGCTGTCTCTTGTGAGACTATGCCGGGGCCTAGCAAACACAGAAGTGGATGCTCACAGTCAGCTAATGGATGGATCACAGGGCTCCCAATGGAGGAGCTAGAGAAAGTAGCCAAGGAGCTAAAGGGATCTGCAACCCTATAGGTGGAACAACATTATGAACTAACCAGTACCCCGGAGCTCTTGACTCTAGCTGCATATATATCAAAAGATGGCCTAGTCGGCCATCACTGGAAAGAGAGGCCCATTGGACTTGCAAACTTTATATGCCCCAGTACAGGGGAATGCCAGGGCCAAAAAGGGGGAGTGGGTGGGCAGGGGAGTGGGGGTGGGTGGGTATGGGGGACTTTTGGTATAGCATTGGAAATGTAAATGAGCTAAATACCTAATAAAAAATGGAAAAAAAAAGAAAAGCAAAAAGAAGGAAAAAAAAAACAAAAAACAAAAAAAAAAGAAAATTAGATTAAATACCTTTCAAAGACTTCTTACAAGGAAAATATTTATCTTTCATTTTTCTTCTGTAAAATGATCATTTCATGTTATTGCTCTTACTTTTATTAATATAAGACATGGAACATTGTACAATGTTAATTTAGGACAAGTGTTAACAGCAGAGTAAAATATGTACTAAAATGAGATGAAACTAATGTTTTAAGGTGTATATTTTCTTTCTTTTTCATAAATCATTTACAATCTTGTTATTGATTGGTGTCAAGATAACAAGTTTTGAGTTTTATGGAATTCACATTTCTTTTCTAGAAATAGAATATCATACAAGACTCCTTTGGAGCAGTTTTCTTTTATGTTTGTTTCTTGCCTATTCAAATATCACTGAAAGTAGGTAGATTCAAATAATTATAGTTTCACTTGCTTCAATCACCATATAAGCTTTAAAAAGTATATAATATTTATATTTGTAATAATTTGTAATATTTTTATCTATCTTCTTTAATTTTTTCAAGATGTGTAATATTTATTTTGATAAAGACTACATTTTCAAAATAGAAAGTGATTGTGAGTGTTTACTATACAGTTGTTTTGTTTGTTTGTTTTTTTGTTTGTTTGTTTTGTCTTACATGAGAACAATATTATTAGTCCCAGCAAGGACATCTTACTTATTTAATAAATGATATTTTGTTGATAGATTGAGCATAATAAACATAAAATAAAGTCAATGACTTGGAACATCATTGTTTGATTAATACATAACCAACACAAAAGAGTAAGAGGCATCTGCAGGAGCAGAGAAACTTTATTACTGGGGTCAGAAAACATTTTGGTGTGTGTGTGTGTGTGTATATGTGTGTGTGTGTGTAAAAAGACAGAAATATTTTTCAGGATGTGTGTCCTCTGCTCTAAATATTACACTATGCCAATGTAGCCTAATTTTCTCCTACAGCACAAAACAAGAGTATGTGGATTAAATGTTTATAGACAAAACGGATGTAAAGCCAAATGTTATCTGTGGCCTGTATAGTTTTCTAATTCTCAACGTAAATTTATCACAAATAGCTTCTCGGGCTTTTGGCTAAGATCAAGTGTAGTAAATTTATCACAAATTTGTACTGCCAGAAAGAAAACACTAGTTATCTCTGAATGTCTTTCCTTACTTCCTTCTTTTAGTACTAGAATGCTCCATTATTAACTGGTCATGTAGTTTCCCAAAACAAAATAGGTTTTACACTTAGATATAGATATGTTTATTAAACCTTGTAAACAGGATATCAATATAAATAGAAAGTATGTTTCTGGATGTGATCATAAAAAAAGAAATTACATCCTTATTTTTTAACCTTTTTTTCTTCTGATTAAAGTGTAACTACTGGAGCTAAAATATCAACAATCACCAAAATTTGAATTCATAGTAGCTGGACAAGATGAACATTCCTCTAATCATAGGAATGAATCGAGGCAGGCATGTATTTGTGAGTTTGAGGCCAATATGTTATATATAATAAGCTCTTCCAGTCAGGACGTGATGTCATATCACAGATATTTATTTCAAAAATTCATAGGCTAAAAAAGACTGCTGACAACTTGCCTTTCAGTGAAATAAGTGACAAAGAAAAGAAAAGAAAAGAAAATGAAATAAAATAAAAAATTCACTTGAAATATTGGCATTGGTCCTGTGACATGACTTAGCAGATAAGGATGCTTTTCACCAAACCTGACAATATGAGTTGGATTAACGCCTACACAGTAGCAGCAAAGAACAGAATTCTGAAAGTTATCCTCTGACCTCTGTGGCATGCGAATGTCACAGAAATAAATAAATGTAAATTATGTGTCTCCTAGCAACTTCAGAAACTACACTCATAAAGACTCACCAGTGTGACTGCCTAAACATGAACAATAGTTATGCCAAAGTGGGCAGAGAAAAGCCCAAGAGGTCTCAACCCTACACAAAGACCTACAGGCAACAAAGAATACTGAGAACGGGAGAAATCATCTTCTAGAGAGAAGAACACCACAATTAGTTATTCAACACCAAAAGGTCATCCCTATAAACACATACAAATAACATACAGACTGAGTAGGTTGTATTCAGATATTTAGGAAAATATATTAATGATAAAAGAGGCCACAAATTTAGAAGAGAAAAAGAATGTATAGGGACATGGGAGGAAAGAGAAAAGAGAAACAATGTATTGCATACTTCTTAAAGCCAGAACAGGCATTAGAAATATGCTCCTGATAGATATTTTTACACAAAAATTTGGTATGCCTTAAATGCTTGAGACAACACTAGAAATGGACCACAAATTCTAGCTACAGATGAAAATAGAAAGATAATTTTTTTCTATTCAATTCTCAGTTCACTTTGTGCTGAGTATCTGATACATATAATAAACTATAATAAATCTCCTAGGGAGAAAATGGCTTTTAAAGTACTATTTTTGTTTTAGTTCACAAAATGTCTTTCACTTTTAGGGTTCCTTAACAGTACAATAAAGCACAAAATAAAACCTGGTGTCTTAGGTGACTTTGAAGGCAAAAAGAAATTCTGTCTCATAGAAATAATTCACGTAAATGAAACAGCAACATAATCAATCATTACAATAATATTTTGGAATGACATTAGCCTGATGTTGTAACTATGAGACAGAATGATCAATTTCAATGCAAAGCCTAGCAGGATTACTAATTGCTTAAATGTAGAAATTAAATAATAAAAAAATGTATCTTAGATTCAAATTTTAAATTCCTATATGCAGCACAGACAAATTTTGTAATATTGGGTTTACTTTATTATTTGAATGTAAAAGTAAGATAATTTTTTAAATAATTAAAGCCTTTAAGAGTTTCTCTTCGTTTGAGGAAATAGAAATCAAGTTTTATATATATTCATATTATTCTATTTTTAACCTTTGAAAACTCAATAGTCTCCTAAGGAATATATTAAGGAAAAGACCTAGCTATTGTTTAAAATATTGTGAGATCATTGGTATTAGCCTGATACTAAAAATTATTTATAGAATATCATATTTTATCCTTTTGAGGAGTCCTAGTTATATTCTTTTATATTCTCTTAGCTCCTCAGACATTTATATGCCAAATTGCTACAAACATTTGTTCTGAATAGTAGGAATCGTAATTTATACTGTGAAAGCACAGCCTCTAATACAAAGAATAAATCTAAGGAAATCACGGACAAATCTCATAAAGAAGAGAGTAACAATGAATTAAAAATTGCCTTTCTTCTTTGTTTATCTGAGTTTGAAATTACTCTCTGACATCTTAACTTAACCCATAATCAGCTTCCAAATGCTGACACCATTGCATACACTAGCAAGATTCTGCTAAAAGGACCCAGATATGGCTGTCTCTTGTGAGACTATGCCGCGGCCTGGCAAACACAGAAGTGGATGCTCACAGTCAACTATTGGATGGATCACAGGGCCCCCAGTGGAGGAACTAGGGAAAGTACTCAAGGAGCTGAAGGGATCTGCAATCTTATAGGTTGAACAACAATATGAACTAACCAATTACCCCCCCCCCCCCGCACGGAGCTCATGTCTCTAGCTGCATATGAATCAGAAGATGGCCTAGTCGGCCATCAGTGGAAAGAGAGGCCCATTGGTCATGCAAACTTTATATGCCTCAGTACAGGGGAACACTGGGGCCAAGAAGTGGGAGTGGGTGGGTAGGGTAGTGGGTGGGGCAGCGTGTGGGGGACTTTTGGGATAGCATTGGAAATGTAATTGAAATAAATACCCCCCCCCAAAACAAAGGTCACAGAAAGGGAAAAATGTCAAAATTGGTAGATTATAGTTATTACAATCATTTTTGGGCAAAATGTCCATTCATGGTTGTTTGTGCATACCAAACACATAGACTAAATAGTCCTTATCAAAACCATTTTATATGTAATATGAATCAGAAGTGTTTGGTTACTTTTCTATTGTCATGACAAAACACCATAAACAAGATGACATATAAAAATATGTGTTTTATCTAGGACTGGCTTACAGTTTCAGAGGGTGAGTCCATGACCGTAATTGCAGGAAGCATGGAGGGAGGCATGTTGTATGGCACTGAAGCAGTAGCTAAGAACTTTTATCTAATCCACAGCAGGTAGACAGAGAGAGATAAGAATGAGTGGGTTTTTGAAACTTCAAAGCCCACCCTCAGTGACACACTTCCTCCAATAGGACAACATCTCATCCTTTCCAAAGAGTTCCACTGAGTAGGGACAAAATATTTATATTTAGAATGTTGTGGGAGACATTCTCATTTAAAATATCACAAGAAAGTTCTTTATTTAATTGTCTATGGCAATAATTAGTAGATAAAATATTATATATGCCCTTAATTCCTTAATAACTTTATAAAAGCTTTTTTGTTGTTTTGTTTTTTTTTTAATTAGGTATTGTCCTGATTTACATTTCTAATGCTATCCCAAAAGTCCCCCAAACCCTGCCCCCCACTCCTCTACCCACACATTCCCACATCTTGGCCCTGGTGTTCCCTTGTACTGAGGCAGATAAAGTTTGCATGACAAAAGGTCCTATCTTTCCACTGATGACTGACTAGGCCATCTTCTGATACATATACAGCTAGAGACCCGAGCTCTGGGGGTTACTGGGGAGTTCATATTGTTGTTCCACCTATAGGGTTGCAGATCCCTTTAGCTCCTTGGTTACTTTCTCTAGCTCCACCATTGGGGGCCCTGTGATCCATCCAATAGCTGACTGTGAGCATCCACTTCTGTGTTTTCTAGGCTCCAACATAGTCTCACAAGAGACAGCTATATCAGGGTCCTTTCAGCAAAATCTTGCTAGTGTATGCAATGGTGTCAGAATTTAGAGGCTGATTAAGGGATGGATCCCCGGATTTGGCAGTCTCTAGATGGTCCATCCTTTTGTCTCAGCTCCAAACTGTGTCTCTGAAACTCCTTCCATGGGTATTTTGTTCCCAATTCTAAGAAGGGGCAAAGTGTCCACACTTTGGTCATCGTTCTTCCTGAGTTTCATGTGTTTAGCAAATTGTATTTTATATCTTGGATATTCTAAGTTTCTGGAATAATATCCACTGATCAGTGAGTACATATTGTGTGAGTTCTTTTGTGATTGGGTTACCTCACTCATGGTGATGCCCTCCAGGTCCATCCATTTGCCTTAGAATTTCATAAATTCATTCTTTTTAATAGCTGAATAGTACTCCATTGTGTAAATGTACCACATTTTCTGTATCCATTCCTCTGTTGAGGGGCATCTGGTTTCTTTCCAGCTTCTGGCTATTATAAATAAGGCTGCTATGAACATAGTGGAGCATGTGTCCTTCTTCCCAGTTGGAACATCTTCTGGATCTATGCCCAGGAGAGTTATTGCAGGATCATTCGGTAGTACCATGTCCAATTTTCTGAGGAACCAACAGACTGATTTCCAGAGTGGTGGTACAAGCAATCCCATCAACAATGGAGGAGTGTTCCTCTTTCTCTACATATTTGCAAGCATCTGCTGTCACCTGAATTTATGATCTTAGCCATTCTGAATGGTGTGAGGTGGAATCTCAGGGTTGTTTTGATTTGCATTTCCCTGATGATTAAGGATGTTGATCATTTTTTCAGGTGCTTCTCGGGCATTCAGTATTTCTCAGGTGATAATTCTTTGTTTAGCTCTGAGCCCAATTTTTTAATGGGGTTATTTGATTTTCTGGATTTCACCATCTTGAGTTCTTTATGTATATTGGATATTAGTCCCTATCTGATTTAAGATAGATAAAGATCCTTTCCCAATCTGCTGGTGACCTTTTTTTTTCTTATTGGTGGTATCTTTTGACTTGCAGAAGCTTTGCAATTTTATGAGGTCCATTTGTTGATTCTTGATCTTACAACATAAGCCATTGCTGTTCTATTCAGGATTTTTTTCCCCTGTACCCATATCTTCGAGGCTTTTCACTTTCTCTTCTATAAATTTCAGTGTCTCTTGTTTTATGTGTAGTTCCTTAATCCACTTAGATTTGACCTTAGTACAAGGAGATAGGAATGGATCAATTCGCATTCTTCTACATTATAACCGCCAATTGTGTCAGCACCATTTTTTGAAAATGCTGTCTTTTTTCCACTGGATGGTTTTTGCACCCTTGTCAAACATCAAGTGACCATAGGTGTCTGGGTTCATTTCTGGGTCTTCAATTCTATTCCATTGGTCTACTTGTCTGTTGCTATACCAGTACCATGCAGTTTTTATCACTATTGCTCTGTAGTACTTTAGTTCAGGCATGGTGATTCCACCAGAGGTTCTTTTATCCTTGAGAAGAGTTTTTCTATCCTAGGTTTTTTGTTATTCCAGATGAATTTTCAGACTGCTCTTTCTAATTCGTTGAAGAATTGAGTTGGAATTTTGATGGGGATTGCATTGAATCTGTAGATAGCTTTTGGCAAGATAGCCATTTTTACTATTTTGATCCTGCCAATCCATGAGCATGGGAGATCTTTTCATCTTCTGAGATCTTCTTTAATTTCTTTCTTCTGAGACTTGAAGGTCTTATCATAAAGATCTTTCACTTCCTTAGTTAGAGTCACACCAAGGTATTTTATATTACTTGTGACTTTAGATAAGGGTGCTATTCCCCTGATTTCTTTCTCAGCCTGTTTATCCTTTATGTAGAGAAAGGCCATTGACTTTTTTGAATTAATTTTATATCCAGCTACTTCATTGGAGCTGTTTATCAGGCTTAGGAGTTCTCTGGTGGAATTTTTAGGGTCACTTATATATACTATCATATCATCTGTAAAAAATGATATTTTGATTTCTTCCTTTCCAATTTTTATCCCCTTGATCTCCTTTTGTTGTCAAATTGCTCTGGCTAGGATTTCAAGTACAATGTTGAATAGGTAGGGAGAAAGTGGGCAGCCTTGTCTAGTCCCTGATTTTAGTGGGATTGCTTACAGCTTCTCACCATTTACTTTGATGTTGGCTTCTGGTTTACTGTAGATTGCTTTTATCATGTTTAGGTATGGGCCTTGAATTCCTGATGTTTCCAAGTCTTTTATCATGAATGGGTGTTGGATTTTGTCAAATGTTTTCTCAGCATCTAAACGGATTTTTGTGTGGTTTTTTTCTTTGAGTTTGTTTATATACTGGATTACATTGATGGATTTCCGTATATTGAACCATCCCTGCATCCCTGGGATGAAACCTACTTGTTCAGGATAGATGATTGTTTTGATGTGTTCTTGGATTCAGTAAGTTAGAACTTTATTGAGGATCTTGGCATTGATATTCATAAGGGAAATTGATCTGAAGTGCTCTATCTTTGTTTGGTCTTTTTGTGGTTGAGGTATCAGAGTAATTGTGGCTTCATAGAATGAGTTGTGTAGAGTACCTTCTGCTTCTATTTTGTGGAATAGTTTGTGAAGAACTGGGATTAGATCTTCTTTGAAGGTCTGATTAAACCCATCTGGTCCTGGAATTTTTTTGGTTGGGAGACTACTAATGACTGCTTCTAATTCTTTAGGGGATATAGGACTATTTAGATCATTAACCTGATCTTGATTTAACTTTGGTACCTGGTATCTGTCTAGAAACTTGTCCATTTCATCCAGGTTCTACAGTTAGTTTAGTATAGCCTTTTGTAGAAGGATCTGATAGTGTTTAGGATTTTTTCAGGATCTGTTATGTCTCCCTCTTTATTTCTGATTTTGTTAATTAGGATGCTTTCCCTGTGCCCTCTATTAAGCCTGGCTAAGGGTTTATCTATCTTGTTGATTTTCTCAAAGAACCAGGTCCTCGGTTGGTTGACTCTTTGAATAGTTCTTCTTGTTTCCACTTGGTTGATTTCGCCCCTGAGTTTGATTATTTCCTGCCTTCTATTCCTCTTGGGTGGATATGCCTCCTTTTGTTCTAGAGCTTTTAGGTGTGTTGATAAGCTGCTAGTGTATGCTCTCTCTAGTTTCTTTTTGGAGGCACTCAGAGCTATGAGTTTTCCTCTTAGAAATGCTTTCATTGTGTCCCATAAGATTGGGTATGTTGTGGCTTCATTTTCATTAAACTCTAAAAAGTCCTTAAGTTCCTTCTTTATTCCTTCCTTGACCAAGGTGTCATTGAGAAGAGGGTTGTTCAGTTTCCATGTGAATGTTGGCTTTCTGTTATATATTTTGTTATTGAAGATCAGCCTTAATCCATGGTGATATGATAGGATACATGGGACAATTTCAATATTTTTGTATCTGTTGAGGCTTGTTTTGTGACCAATTATGTGGTCAATTTTGGAGAAGGTACCATGAGGTGCTGAGAAGAAGGTATATCCTTTTGTTTTAGGATAAAATGTTCTGTAGATAATTGTTAGATCTATTTGTTTCATAACTTCTGTTAGTTTCACTGTGTCCCTGTTTAGTTTCTGTTTCTATGATCTGTTCATTGGTGAAGGTGGTGTGTTGAAGTCGCCCACTATTATTCTGTGAGGTGCAATGTGTGATTTGAGCTTTACTAAAGTCCCTTTAATGAATGTGGCTGCCCTTGTATTTGGAGCATAGATATTCAGAATTGAGAGTTCCTCTTGGAAGATTTTACCTTTCATGAGTATGAAGTGTCCCTCCTTGTCTTTTTTGATAACTTTGGGTTGGAAGTCCATTTTATTCGATATTAGAATGGCTACTCCAGCTTGTTTCTTCATACCATTTGCTTGGAAAATTGTTTTCTAGCCTTTCATTCTGAGGTAGTGTCTGTGCTTTTCCCTGAGATGATTTTCCTGTAAGCAGCAGAATGTTGTGTCCTGTTTGTGTAGCCAGTGTGTTAATCTATGTATTTTTATTGGGGAGTTGAATCCAATGATATTAAGAGATGTTAAGGAAAAGTAATTGTTGCTTCCTATTACTTTTGTTGTTTATGTTTGCATTCTGTTCTTGTGGCTGTCTTCTTTTACGTTAGTTTAAGGATTACTTTCTTGTTTATTTTAGGATTTGGTTTCTGTCCTTCTATTGTTTTGTTTTTTGTTTTTGTTTTTGTTTTTGTTTTTTGTTTTTTCTGTTATTATCCTTTGAAGGACTCAATTCGTGGAAAGATAATGTGTGTATTTGGTTTTGTCGTGGAATACTTTGCTTTCTCCATCTATGGTAATTGAGAATTTAGATGGATATAGTAGCCTGGGCTGTAATTTGTGTTCTCTTAGTGTCTGTATAACATCTCTCCAGGTTCTTCTGGCTTTCATAGTCTCTTGTGAAAAATCTGGTGTAATTCTGATAGGCTTGCCTTTATATGTTACTTGACCATTTTTCCTTACTGCTTTTAATATTCTATCTTTATTTAGTGCATTTGTAGTTCTGATTATTATGTGTCGGGAGGAATTTTTTTTATGGTTCGGTCTATTTGGAGTTGTGTAGGCTTCTTGTATATTCATGGGCATCTCTTTCTTTAGTTTTGGGAAGTTTTCTTCTATAATTTTGTTGAAGATGTTTGCTGGTCCTTTGAGTTGAAAATCTTCATTCTCATCAACTCCTATTATCCGTAGGTTTGGTCTTCTCATTGAGTCCTGGATTTTATGGATGTTTTGAGTTAGGATCTTTTTGCATTTTCTATTATCTTTTATTGTTGTGCAGATATTCTCTATGGAATCTTCTGCACCTGAGATTCTCTCTTCCATCTCTTGTATTCTGCTTTTGATGCTCGCATCTATTGTTCCACATTTGTTTCCTAGGGTTTCTATCTCCAGTGTTGCCTCACTTTGGGTTTTCTTTATTGTGTCTACTTTCCTTTTTAGGTCTAGTATGGTTTTGTTCATTTACATCATCTGTTTGGATGTGTTTCCTGTTTTTCTATAAGGACTTGCAACTCTTTAGCAGTGTTCTCCTGTATTTCTTTAAGTGAGTTATTAAAGACCTTCTTGATGTATTCTACTATCATCATGAGACATGCCTTTAAATCCGGGGCTAGGTTTTCAGGTGTGTTAGGGTTCCCTGGACTGGCTGAGGTGGAAGAACTGGGTTATGATGATGGTGAGTAGTCTTCGTTTTTGTTAGTAAGATTTTTAAGTCTGCCTTTCACCATCTGGTAAACTATGGAGTCAGTTGTTATAGTTGTCTCTGGTTAGAGCTTGTTCCTCTTTTGATTCTGTTATTCTCTACCAGCAGACTAGGGAGACTAGCTCTCTCCTGAGTTTCAGTAGTCAGAGCACTCTCTGTAGGTAAGCTCTCCTTTTTCAAAGAAGGTGCACAGATATCTGGCATTCAGACTTGCCTCCTGGCAGATGATGAAGGCCAGAAACAGGACCTGTCCCAGAAGCTGTTATCTTCTGTAGTCCACACTCTCACCTGTGCAGACTATTCTCAGCGGAGTCCGGGAACCAAGATGTCTCCTGCAAATGCTCAGGCAAATTCCTCCCGGGCAGGGCAGACACCTCTCCTCTGGCAGGGAAGGTGCCTGGATGTCTGTAGCCCAAAAGGGGGGCTGCCTCTGAAGCTCTGTGGCTCCCACCTGTCCCAGAATCTGTTAGCTTCTGTAGTCCAAACTCTCACCTGTGCAGAGTAGGTTCAGTGGAGTCAGGAATCCAACTATAAAAGCTTTTTATACATCCATAGAAATATATCCACATGGATCTGGCTGGTTTAGTTGGCAACATTATACTGTTTCATTTTTTTTCTCTTTCTAACTTATTTTCACATTTTATAATAGATTTAGAGATGATATAAATCAGCCAGTGGTGCTCTTCTTTTTAAAAAGTATTTAAGGAATTAACTAATTAATTAACTATTTAATGTCATTCTGACATTGATATTAGATTGAACTTGTTGAGTTATATAAAACTGTAGGATTTTTCTTTGAGTGGCGATTAAATATAGTTTGCATAAACTTCTAGCTCAATTTGGAAAGAATTAACTTGTAGTCAGTGTGAGCTACTGAATATATGGTCACAATGTACCTTTCCATTATTTAAGTCTAATGTAATTACTGTTTGCAGTGCTTTATCAATTTTTATTGCAGAAAATTCATCTCTTATTAAATTTATCCACAAGTACCTTGAGGTCCTCATAATATTATAAATGGTATAATATGAAATTTTCATTTTCTATTGTACTTTGAGATTTTATTTGGAGCTATGGATAGAATTAAGAGTGAAGCACATACTAGGTAAGCAATTTACCAGTGGCCTACATTTCTATCCCTGGGCTATGATATTACAGAGAAATTCAGTTATTTTTTTACATTGACAATTTGCTCAATTTACTCTGGTTGGAAATTTTTGACAAAATTATTTGAATCAATTATGTATTCTAATAATATCTTTAAGACCACAATATTTTTTTTTGTTTTTTATCTGGATAATACCTCCACAAATACTATTAAGTAGAATTAATGAAACGTATCTTTCTTTCTGTGAGTACTCATTTTAAGGGTCAACCTTCCACCATATAGTATATTAGCTGTAAAGTATATATTTTTATAGGTAAGGAGTATGGTAAACTATTCATTCAAATATAACAGGAAATATTTTACTCTGTGGAATATAAAAAAGTTCATTATTAGGCACTAATTTCTGTTGATAAATTGTGAAGTAAACCATAGTTCACATTCATATACAAATGGATCTGACTGTAGTTCAAAGGACCTTTAAAAATAAGTATTGCAGTTTTGGGAATGGGTTTAGTCAATTCCTATTGTATACTCATTTGAAGAGTTTGATTCTTTATTGTGCTTTTGATGTCTGTAGGACTTCTTTTGTTCCTTAGAGTCATTTTTTATTTAGTCTTTCTACTTTTGGTATGGTTGTCAGGGCTTAGAGAAATTTATTAATATCTTTAGAGAACCCCTACATATATCAGGGATATTTCTCAGTGTTAGCAAATTTTGTGTTTAATAGGTACTTGATCTTAACTTTTTCCTTATTTCTACTCGAGGTTTAATATAAATTTTTCCTTACTTCAAAAACCGAAATATAGCTTAATGATTTATACCTCCTTTTATTCTGATATCAGATATAAGTTTTGCTTTTAGTAGTATTTCATACATACCTCAAATATTCTGATGTGATATATTTACCATACATTTTGAAGTTCTTTCTAATTTTCTTGTTTTACAGCATATAATTTACATGTATAGCTGTAGAACCATGATTAAAGTTCATATTTAAAACTCTCATTATCATCTTAATTGGAAAGTCTTTGTACATTTGCCTCACTTTCTACCCCTGGTATGCACTATTGCACTTTGTCATTATGAGTTGTACTTCTATCTCCTAACACTGGTATAAAAGTAGTCTTACAATAGTTGTCCTTTTATGATGAAAATATTTACATGATATAATTTAAATGTTAATCATGTTGTAGCATTCATTATAATTATTTAATTTTACAGAATTTATAGAATTATATTGTACACATATATTGCATTCTGTGTAGTCATTTATTCATTGATGTTTTTACCTTTGTTGATTAATTTCCTATATATGGATATCCTGGATTATGCTTCTAACAACATTGAACAGATATTTGTTAGGGTCTTATAAAGAAAACATTAATTTATAATGTCTATAAACCACTAATTTTTAGCGTTCAAGAAACTTAAATCTGTTGCCCCAATAAGTAAAGTACAGATTTCCACTCAACCTTCAGTTAATTATAGTACAGAAGAAGTTTTTCCTTAGTTTTCCTATTGGACATCTGATTTCCTTGCTAAAGCTGTATTCCACAGATTTTCATTCCCTGAACAGTTTCAAGATTGAATTCTTGCTTTTTCATTCACTAGGATCATTATGTTTCATTTTCATGTATTCTGATTGGCAAATCTTTCCCAAACATAAAGCCTGGGTGAACATGAACGTTTTTGTATCCTTCTTTCAGTACTCATGATTTTAGCTGTTTTTCAGAAATAGTTTTGTCCAGTTTTATTGTTATTTGGGGTGAAAAATCAAATCCAATTTCAATCAGAATATGACATAAATGTCACTCCAGCCAGGAAATTTTAATTTACTGATTGCAAACATTTTACTATTGTTATGTTCACTCACACTCTATAAATGAATTCAATTCTATCCCAGTAGATATCTATTATCATGCTATATGAAAATGATAGCAAAGCCAATAGCTTCTGTAAGCTTTTGTTAAATACATTAAATAAATCTGCTCAATAACTCATTAATAGACTAGTTACACCTCTTGAAGCCCCCTTCTTAATCAAATGGGATCTCCACTACTCACAACAGGAGTTCTCACTCCCTCCATCTGTCCCTGTCCTCTCAGCAGCTTAAAAATTACTTCAGCAAAGTCCAAGTTCTGTTTTAGAACTACCTTCTGAAGACTGTGAGAAGTAGTTGCTGTTATTGTCATTGTTTACTTTACTTTACTGTTGAAAAATTATTAATTTTGTAGAAAATATGTGAGACTAGTATAGTACACAGGTTTTGTTTGGTTGTTTATAACTATCTTAGACAGTTTCTAATTGTTTAGATGAGGCTGCCTCGTCTTTTGCTGTCTAGTCGCTACCTTGCAAGTGCTGGGATTAAACATGTAGGCTACTGCAGCTATGTTTAAATTATTTTTTTTCATTTATTCATTTGCTTTTGTTTTATTGGAAGAATGTATCACTATTAGTTCTCCAGAAACTTCATTAAATTGTTAACTTTTATAATACTGTTTATTATAACAAAGAAAAACCAGGGTCCAATGCTGCATTCATATGTAACTTCTATTTTCTTTTTTTTTAATCTAGAAAGATTCATTCCTTGTTTCAGATTTTAGCACCTTGACCCTCTTAAAGATTACAGGTCATTAATTTTGTCAAATCTGTGAGTTCTGCTCTCAAGTGTCCTGAAACTTTTAAGTATACATTTAGTCATTCTCAGACTCTTTGGGCTATTGTCACACTTAGATACATATCAAGAGTGTTCTAAAACCTTCTATTATGCTGGCCCTTATTTCACATAGGGAATGATTTTCCACTATTCAAAGTGAATATTACATTGTATTCACTGAAAGTCTTGAAAAAATATTGAGTGATCAATTTAGAATTCATAATACCATACTTAGGAACTTATTTATTTTTATAGCCTTGAAACAAATTTCACTATCTTTGTGCTTACTGGTTTGTTTTCTATTTAACTTTATTGTGATACTACATGTACCATATGATTAGTGACTTGATTGGAAATGCCGTAATATCTGCAATGGCTAATTGTGGTTGTCACGTTGACATGCATGAGAAGAGGGAATCTCAACTGAGTAATGACCCCATCAGAAAGGTTGTTATTAGCACCTATTGAATCTACACAAATTGAAAATTGGAGGAAATTATTTTTAATGATTTCAACAACTATAAAATTTACTGCCCTTTTTTGTGATCACTGAATTAATCATTTCTACCTACATTTTGTTTCAAGATAAAATAAAAGACTCAGTTAAATGTTACTTGATGCAGTTTACATGCCCTTCATTTGAGGCTTTTGATGATGTTAATTAATCAGTTAAAACATGGTCTCACTATGTGGTATAGGCTGACATTTTACTTGTAACGATCCTGTTTCATGCTTCTGAAAGCTGGAATTAGAAGTACTTACCATGCCCAGAAATAGAAGCAATGTTGGGCAATCTGATATAATTTGTGTATGTGAATGTGGTGTGTGTGTGTGTGTATCTGAATGTGTGTGTTGGTTTTGAAAGCATAGTACAGTTTGTTTTATTGGTAGTGAAAATGTATGATTAAATTTTATTTTGTTAATTTCATATATACATATTATGTGTGTTGATCAACCCACTCCTATTCTCCCTTTCAATTTCACACTCATCTTCACCAATCATTTTCTCTCCCAATTTCAAAAGCTCTGTTTTAAATCCCAATGAGACCAATTAGTGCTGCCAATATGGGTATTAATCTAGGACAATCTAATTGAGCTGTGCAGCACCTGAGCATTCATATCACTGAAGAAAACTGACTATTGCACAACAGCCAAATTGGCTCTTTAGCTGGAGTGGAGGCTTTGGATCTTTAGGACTGTCTTCCTCATCTATGCTGGAAATATTTCTTGGTTGAACTTGTATATGTCTTGTGCATGCATGTCTAGTGCATAGACTACTATAACTTTATGTTTCCAAATCCTGTCATGTCCTGCAAACACTGTTTCACTCTAGTCATCCAATACCTCTGATTCATACTCTCTTTCCCCACTCTCCTCTACCATGATCCCTGAGCTTTGGAAGGAGGATTCCATCTGACATAGATTTCCCATTTAGGGCTGAACACTACACAACCTCTTATTTTCTACACCCTGTCCAGTTGTAGGTATCTGTGAATTCACATCTATCATAAAAATACGTTTCTCTGGTTAAGGGTGAGATATTTTTTGATCCATGGGTATATGGTATTTTAACTTAGGCTAAGATATGAGCAATAAGAATCAGAAGATGGTCAGAAGCTGGAAAGAATCCAGATGTCCTTCAACAGAGGAATGGTTACAGAAAATGTGGTACATTTACATAATAAAATACTACTTAGCTATTAAAAACAATGAATTTATGAAATTCTTAGGCAAATGGATAGAACTAGAAAATATCAACCTGACTGAGGTAACCCAATTGCAAAAGAACACACATGGTATACACTCATTGATAAGTGGATACTAGACCAAAAGCTCCAAATAACTAGGATACAATTCACAGACCACATGCAGCTCAATAAGAAGGAAGACCAAAGTGTGGGTGCTTTGAAGGAGAACAAAATACCCACAGGAGCAAATATGAAGAGAGTGTTGAGCAGAGAATGAAGGAAAGGTCACACAGAGACTGTCCCACATGGGGATTCATCTCATATATTGTTACTAACCCCAGACACTATTGTGGATGTCAAGAAGTGCATGTTTAAAGGAGCCTGATATGTCTGTCTCCTGAGAGGCCCTGCCAGAGCCTTACAAATACAGAGGTAGATGTTCACAGTCAACCATTGGACTGAGCATGGGGTCCCTAATAGAGGAGTTAGAGAAAAGACTGAAGGAGTGTTAAAGGGGTTTGCCACCTCATAGGAAGAACAACGTTAACCAACCAGATCCTCCCAGGATATCCAGGGACTAAGCCATCAACAAAGGAGTACACATGGCCCCAGCTGCATATGTAGCAGAGAATGGCCTTATCATGTGTCAATGGGAGGATAGGTTCTTGGTCCTATCAGGGCTTGATAGATGCCCCAGCATAGGTGAATCCAGGGTGAGGAGGTGGGAGTGGGTGGTTGGGTGATTGGAGGAACACCCTCATAAAAGCAGGGGGAGAGAGGATGTGATAGGGTGTTCTGGGGGGAAGGGTAACCTGGAAAGGGGATACCATTTGAAATGTAAAGAAAATATCCAATAAAAATATTAAAAAATAGAATCAGAAGATAGTGATTTGCGAACTAACTTTGCTGAATTATTTTCATTTATTTAATTGCTATGCCCTGAACAATTAAGTCATTTTGAATAATTTCTAAATTGGAACAACAAATTACACTTAAAGTTTGTGTTTATAAAGTTATCTTTGGGAAATAATTTTAATACAACTAACCACAGTAAGTTTTTTACAAACTGTCAACATTGGTAAATGCCAGCAGTTGGAAGAAGAAAATCCTAAATTTGCAAATAGCAATTGGGCCTTTCTTTGTTGAAAATAGTTGTAAATGCAACTCATGTATACTCTCCATCAAAATGTGAAAGGATTCTTTTAATGTTTACAAGTCTCTTCACTAAAATGTTTGTTTCAAAATATCTACATTTCTCTTGTTGTGCACATAGTTTTCCTACTCACCAAATGTTTGGCTATTTTGAATGAGCTTTTTTATGATCTTTAATTGTGTTCTAGCCTTCTTTGTTTCTCTGTGAATGATGCATAAGCTTGGGAAAATGTTCGTGGATTTCTCTGTGCACAAAACACAGAGATTCCCAGAGTTCTCAAAGCTTGGTTACAATGCCTATTTCAGTATGGCAATGTGCCCAAAGGGCTGAAGGCTCAAGGATGCCTTTGAAAGGAAAAGCCTAGAGAAACCAAAGAAGAGAAGAATTAGATTGCAATTTAAAAAGGTTTCCAGTTTGATCAGTTACACTGACCTACTGTGTGTACCTGTGGTCACAGAATCCACTGAAAAGCTGAATAATCTTAAGTAGTCATCAGTTCTTATCTGGCCAATCCAATCACATTAGTCACAAAATAGATGGCATTCAATCATTATTAAAAAGACACCTAATTCAGACCCACTGAAAGTTATTCTTAGGAAAATGTCACTTGAAAAGAGCTTCTGGGAGCTGCTGTGAGAAGAATGGCAAGGAAAGAAGACTCTGGGAAGCTTCAGCCTTGTCACTACAGGGTCATCTGTTAGTTAATAGCTTTCTCAGATTAGTTTCTGCATATGTACCGTGCCACAATCTTTTTCTTTCTTTCTACACTAATTGATTTTTAATGCAGTAATAGCTTTTCCTCTTAGTTCATCCCCTTAGATCACCCAGTTTAATGCTCTGGATGTGCTGTCCTCCTCGATAAGGAAACATATTAAGGCTGATTTGGAGCTTCTGGTTTAGAGAACAAAAAGTTTGGCTTGAATTGGTTTGTTCCCCTCAGATGCTTAGCATGTCTTCTCTCTTGACTGGTGTTATTTCCTCCATTTGTACTTAGAATTCTCTCTGCTGTGACACACAAATATTTCCAAAGGCTAAGAAAAAGGATATTTTTTTCCGGTCTCTTAAACACTATTTTCTTTAGCAGATCAGAGAACCATGGAATGTCAGAGCTGAAAGGAAGTCTTAGAAATCATACACTTATCCTCATGCTCTACCAAAATGTGAAGAATTTTACAGAGAAAATAATTGAAAGCTATGTTGGCTCAAAATGTGAATATCTTGTTTTGTTCCTGCCAAGGAATTTATGCTTTGTTCCTGGGGTGCCTATGTCAGTTTTCCATTACCACATCAAACACTTGAGATAAATAAAATTTAATGGAAGAAAGGTGCATGTTGGTTCATGATTTTCAGAGGATTTAGTTCATTATAACTCGGAAGGGTTGCATTCAGGCCAATCACGGAAAAGAATACAGGATAGAGCAAAGATGCTCGAATCATGTTGTCTTGGAAATAGAGTGAGAAAGAAAGGAACATCCTTTATAAGCATACATAAAATGATTTAACTTTCTTCAGTTTTCTCCCATGTCAAAAAGTTTCCACTGCTTACCAATAACATCATAAGGTAATAACTATTTGACTGATAAATATGTCTTTGTAGAACACTTTCAAACCAGAACAGAGATCTAAAATACTGGATTGGTGTGTGTTGGTGTGTGTGTGTGTGTGTGTGTGTGTGTGTGTGTGTGTGTGTGTGTATGTATGTGTGTGTGTTTGCACGTGTGTATGTATGTATGTGTGTGAGTATGTTTGCTAGTTTTTGTATAGTACACATATTCTAATAGCAGATTAAAGGCCAGTGATGAGGTAACAGTTAAGATCTATTTACTATGCCCTATGAAAGGTAATTAAGGAATGAATTACAGCAATACATATCAGGATGAATGA
Source organism: Mus musculus (assembly GCF_000001635.26). Taxonomy (NCBI): domain Eukaryota; kingdom Metazoa; phylum Chordata; class Mammalia; order Rodentia; family Muridae; genus Mus; species Mus musculus. Next base: position 67,589,144 of record NC_000086.7, read on the forward strand.
AGTGAGCTAAATATTGACAGGCAAGCATCCACAAGACTTTTTGAATTGTTCAATACAACAGAGGAAGAAGAAAGAGTTACTTATATCTATTCACTGGTAGGGAGGCTGAAAAAACTTATTATTTAATTTGCTATGAACTATGGCAAAAGTAATATGAATAACTGTATCAATGTTATATGCAATGGTAAAACTGTCTATGAACCAACTGTAATAATATTGGATACAATGGTATGAAAACACCACTTGGAGAATAATTAAATATTAATAATAAACACATGCTTTTTAAATTTAATCCAGAATTTATTAAATATATTTACCTTTTCAGAATGTAGTCATGCATAATTTTTAAAGAATATCAAGTCTCAGAACACAATTTTAGTTTAGTTTCTTTTATTGCTCCTGAAAATTGGTTCTATATCCCCAAACCTAAATTCTTCTTATAAAAGTTGAGATAATCAAACAAGCTTATCTTACTTTAATTTAGTGTGTTTTGCTCATATAAATTGGTATGAAAAAAGTCTTAAGGTCATAAAACCTAAAATGTGTACAATAAACTGCTTTTGGTAGTAAAAGACTGAGGAAACATGGTATACTTATTCTTATTATAGATACTTGACCTTCAAAGACATACAATATTTATCACACAGTATGGAAATTTCTATAAATACCTTAAAATTCTGCTAAAATATAAGCATTCTTGAGGTTTATCTGTCATTTATCTGCCAGGGTCTCTCAAGAGAAACAATTCTCATTTTCATTAGAAACACCCTTTGTCATCTGAGAAACTACTTTTCCCTAGAAAAACTTCCTTTATGATATATGTCAGAGAGGCATTTATACTGGGATAGAAAGGGAGGTTTGATATATGCATTTTATGAAGTAATTTATTGCAAGTGTATAAAACTTGTTTGATTTAAATTATACTACCAGGAAAATTGATTGTAGTTTATAGAACTTTTTGAAACAAAATTTACAAGATAACAAACCTTACTGGAATAAATAGAAACTATTGTTATACATTTCACAAAGGGTCCTCTCCAATCACACTAGATTTCATTTTGGTCTATAAAGGGATTAGAAAATGACTTAGAAGTTCACTCTCAAAGTATGCATTATAGACTTAATATGTGCTGATTTCTATTTGTGTTGCCTGTACTGTATTCACCTGTACAATCAACACAAACTCTTAGATTGATTATAGGAACATTGGCGGCCAAGGTAAAGAAATTGATATATTTATTCAGAAAAATAAAGTCCTTTAGAAAAACTATCAAATCAGTTGCCCTTTGTTTTATTTTGTCTATTTAAACAATGATCTCTAAATCCTTGGCTATAAACTTTGTTCTCTGCAGAATGCTTAATTAGAATCAGTGCTGGCCTCAATGTCATTGACATGATCTTTTGTTCAGATTTCAATACACTCAGACAAATAGACATAATCTTTTTAGCACTTTGAGCCTCTTACACTCAGGAAATGTGTAGAAGAAATTGATAAAATTATACCCAGGGCTTCTTCTAGCTTTGAAAGTCTAATTCTCATGTCTTCTCAGGAGTTCTAAATCTTTCCACTGTGATTTTATGATGGCTATTACAACAAAGTAAACAGTTTTCTACAGGAAGGTAAGGTTCATTCCTGAATAAATGTAAGATATTTCTATGTTATATAAAGCAGCAGAGCTAAATATTCAAATGTGCAACTCTTTTCTGGTGTGTACTGACATTTTCACTCTATATTTTCACTAGATTTTCCTTACTATCACCAGGTTAAAATAGCTTTCATTTGTTTTCAAATTGTCAATCTAAACATTACAGATACTTACCCATTTAATGAAAAAAGCTATAACTGTATAAAATTAGGGATGCCCAAAATATTTTTATCAATGTGCTTTTAGTCACACAAAAAGAAAGAAAAAATTAGTAAATAATTTACAATGACACATGATGTTTGCATATACTACATTTCTACTTAATTAAACCTCTTCTTTCCTGTTTGATACTTTCAGTTGTGTTTTGTTTCTGTTCACAAAGAAGAGTAATAAGATAATAAATAAATGCGGAGCATCTCTATTCTTCTAGCCTCTGTGGGACTCTGCTTCATTAGTTGGAGTCAAAACAAGACAAATTAATCAACACATTCTTGCTGTGCCTTTTTTTTTTTTTCATTATATCGTTCTGGTTTGTAGTCAGTATTTCTGCCTGTTTCATGTTGTATATTTATGTCTCACCTAAACTAGATAATTGTAAAGAAATTTAGGTGGAAATGCCTCATTCATTGAATGTTAACAGTTATAGCATTAACCTCAATGTGTCTGTGACCACAATAATATAGCTCAGGAATACCAGCTAGAAACAGAAAATAATCATTACAAAATGATGTATATATTACCTTACAATCCAAAATAAATAGTTATACCATGTTGACACTATGTGATCTATTTGTGTCTGACTATTAATTACAGTTATATGGACCCAAGTTAGCATGTTCAAAGAGAAATGCCATACATTAGGCTCTTAAAGCGAAATCCCATGGGCTATGTAATTATCTAGGATCTCTGGAAGTTTAAAGTTGAATAGAAATAAAAGAGTAAGCTCTCATAGTACAACAATGGAGGTTGTGGAAGAGGTTTCTCTTGATAGCACTGCTTTTCTCTGCTGATTTGATTGATGTTCCATAGATCCTGCCCAAAGCCACCCTACATTAGAAATCTGCTCATAGCCAAGGGAATAGGTATATGTGCTTGTACTACTAAGGCCCAAACCACATTTTTAAAGCCTAAGTAAAAGGCAAATGTAATTATTTTACAAGTAGTCTTGAGTGGTAGGCAGTATTTTGATTAACATAGCTAATAACAAATAAGGGGAAAATTGATTACTAAAAAGAAATAATGTTTGAAACCGAAGTGGCCAGAAATCTAAGAGAGAAGACTTCTCAGAAGTGTCTGTGACAAAAATTTGGCTGAAGCAGCAATAAATGAGCTTTTATATTTAGAAGAGACATCATCTGTGTGATCTTAATATGAAACTGACAAGACTAAAGCCAATAGATTAAGAATAATGAGAGCCTAGGTGCATGGATAATGAGTGAATAAGCACTGTATGAGAGAAGTATATATTTTTCAAAAATGGGACAAAAACCCAGCAACAACAATAACAAAAACTTTTCCAGAAACATTGATTGGACATTTGACCATCCACATGCAAATGAATGAAGTTAGACCGTAAAGTGTACTTGTTAATCACAGCTGTAAAACCAGCAAAGAATAGTATTTACTGAATATTCATACTGCTCCACACAGAGGTCTATAACTCATGTAAACCTTGACTATGACATTTGTAGAAAAGCTCATGTGAACAACACTATAATTGATATAGTGAGCCACAGTTTAGTTTTTTTTTATCTAAAAAGTTATTACAAATAAGATTACACAAGTTTAAGCTGTTAAATTTGTGTAGATTTATTACAGAAGCTATAAGAAAACAAGCACATACTCTAAAGGCCCCAATCCAATGAAGCCCATTTTGGTGGTTTGACTCATAGATTCATGTGTCTGCATGATTGGAATAGCACTATTGAAGGAGGTATGACCTTGCTGGAGGAAGTGTGTGACTATGAGAAGTGGTCTTTGAGGTCTTTATGCTCAAGCTCCACCCAGTGTAAAATGACAAGTCTTTTCCTAGCTGCATTCAGATCAAGTTGTAGAACTCTTGGCTCCTCCAGCACCATGTCTGCCTGCACGCTGCCATGCTTAATATAATGGTCTAAACCTTTGAAACTGCAAGCTAGCCCCAATTAAATGTTTACCTTTTCAAGAGTTGCCTTGGATATGGTGTCTCTTCACAGCAATAAATCTCTAAGACATCCATGCAATTTTCATATGGTGTCTTTAACCTTGGAATTTGTTAAACCCATAACCTTTAAATGGATTACAAAGATCTTGTTTTATTTTAAAATGTTTCTCTATCTTTGGAATTAAATTCACTCAAGCTTGTTTGATTTGATGTCTCTACTATTTTGATGTTTGAATTTTCTGCAATAAATGATTTTTGAAATGTATCTGACTGCAGTACTTATTTATTTTCAGGAGCATTGACAAAACATTAATTTTTGTAACTTAGTAGTAGAATTCTGGTGAACTTTCTAAAGGCTCTCATTTCATATTGTAAAACTGTACTTCTTAAAAGATTAGAAGAAATTTAATAAAGTAATGGGAATTTTTTTTTTTAGTTTTCTCATTGGAAGTATTTGATGTTGGTGGTTATTGGTTCTTTTGAATTTCACACCATCTACCCCAGTTTCACTCATCTCCTCCTCCCCTCATATCTGCCCTTCATCCTTGCAACCTCCTCTTAACAAAGAAAAAATAATCTTATTATGGAGCTGCAGTATGACAGTGTTTGTCCCATAGTATACCTTTTTGTCTATACTTCTTTGCTTGCAAATGTTCTCTTCAGTGACTCATTGGTCTAGTATAAGGACTCAGGCTTCTGCTGCTCGGTCAATACTGGAAACTCACTGGTGCTCTTCTTGGATTTCCTGTTGTTGCTTTGTGTCATGAATATTCTGCAGTTTTGGATCTATTGAACCAGTTACATCATGCACTCCAGCAATTCATCAATGTGGCAGATGTTGGGGTGAGCCAATTCAAAGCCCTGGATCTAGGCCTGAGAAGTATCTGTGCTGATCATCTTACAGGCTTTTCTCTTCTCATGCCCTTGGGATGGCTCCCCACAACCAGGGCTAGCTGTGTCTTGCTGCCCAGGAAAAGTGTAGAACCTGCTCTCTCCAGTGTTGTAGCTGGTGAAGGGAAGGGACCACTCTTCTGCTCTCAAGATGCAGGCAGGGCCAACTCTGCTCCACCTCCAGCAGTGGCTCCAGCAAAAGGGAAAGTAATCTCTCCTTCACCAATACCACCTGCACAGCAGGCAAAAGGCAGGCTGGCTCTCCCACACTCATGCCTGCTGGGATGGCTCACCAGCACCCCTACATCTAAGGCTGTGTTACCCAAGTAAGGTGCAGAACAGAGGGCAAGTAGGAGGGGGCATCTCTCCCTTGCCAAGTCTCTGCATGGCACATAAATGACTGTTTCAACTCTTGCATGCTCACATTCTCAGGATAGCTTTTTCTGTGCCTCCATCAGGATAAGCTATACTCTTCTGCCCAGATAAGGTACATTGGTTACTTTCCTGGGTATTGCAGCTGATGAGACACAAAGCCACCTCTCCTGCTTTCAGGATACCAGAGCTAGGTCTCCCACTTGCTGTAGGTGGTGAAGTATCTCTCCTTCGTTCAAGCCACCACACAGGAGACCAGTGGTTGGGTCAGCTCACCTCACCCACAACTCCTGCAGTATTCAGGGCCTGAAGCTCCAGAGTACTGCAGCTGGCTAGGGTCAGAGTCAGCTCTCCTTCTCCCATGCTTCCAGGACCAGCACTTCCTGGTGCCCAGGTGAGAGGTGGAGCCATTTCTGTACAGCCCTCTCAGATAGTAATATGTGCCCTGGAAGTAGCCCAGACTAGGGATGGTAACAGACCCCTGTTTGGTGGTAACAGACTCCTGTGTGGCCTCCAGGTGTCATCATAGGCCAGGAATCCATAATATATTTAGGTGGCATCACAAGCTAATTACATCAGACTGTGATAGAGATACCTCACTAGCCCCAAGTCTCCAGTTCTGCTTCTCTCCATTGTACTCACATCTGTCTGTTCCTCGTTCTCTTCCATTTCTACTCCACTTACTTGTACCTTTTAGTGACACCCATGGTATCTGAGAGTCTGAGGTCATCTCGGGAGTAATCTCAAGAGTGATATGCCATGTTTATGCATTATGGCACTGTGCAAGGGTCATCTAGGGCATGGTCTGCCCCTACCCTCCCTACGTAGCAAGAGGTTTGTGGTCATTTCAGGCTAGGTCTCTGTCTAGATTCCATAGTACTGGTCTAGTGGTCATCTTGGGATTGCTCTTCAGCTGAGCTCATTGGAGTGGTAAGGATTGTCTGTCTAGGGCTCACTCTGGCCCTAGGCCCATGATTCTAGGCAGGGTTTTTCTAATCTCTGGCTAGCTTCCCATCCTGAGGGCCTATCCAGACCTGGGCAGTGCCATCCTGGTGGTTGTCTCAGGCTAACTCCCTGTATTGGCTCCCTAGTGTTGAACTGGTGGTTATCTCAGGCTTGCTTTTTTTCTCAGAGAATGTTAGGCTACTTGTCATTCTGATGTTCATAGGTCAGAACACTGAGTATAGACAGATCCTCTCTCCTCTCTGCCACCTATTGCATCTGCAGTGCTTCTCATGGCAGAATGAGGGAAATATTTCTACTAACAAGGGGGCATTGATTTTAAACTGAAAAATTTCAGAACATCAACAAAAAGGTTAAAATAATCCATAATAAAAATTATTACTTGAAATTATAAAAATACTAACTAGATGATCCTTTATATTTCTAGAGAGAAGAACTAATCATAATCAACAAAACTATGAAGAAAACTACAACTTAAAGTGACCCAAATTCCAAGGACAAATATTGTGTCTAGAGGAAACTAGCTTAGAACTCACAGGATAGATGTCCCAACATAGAGAAAAAAATTAATTGCTTACTTGATGTACTTGCATTTACTAGAAGGTTTAAAACTTTAAGAAGAAATATAGGAAAAGTTTGATGGAAAATTGTAAAGTGGGAAATTGAAACAATTATAAACTTTAAAAAGTAGATTTATAAATTATAAGGATTGTAATTTATGTGCCTATAAAATGAATAATATTCAATGTAGATATAATGATGTAAATATTAAAGATTAATTTAATATAATTAGTATTTATATTAAAATGTTTTAGTAAATAATCATTGTGAATAAAAGATAAAACAGTACTTTAAAAGCTGATAAAATAATAAGGGATATTAGAATGTGCATATTATTTTGAATAGAAGAAATAATATGAGGAAGACCTAAGAGATTTAAAACTATGCTTAGCAATAGGGAAGAATAATATTTTAAATATAATTAATTCTTTTGTAGAAAACATTGTTTGCTCTAATTTATTTTATGTATATACTACATTTTCCTGTTAAATTATTTAACTGCTTACACTTATATGAGGGATACCTACATAAATCCTAAAACTAGTTATATATTCCCAAACGCCAAGTTGATAAGAATGCAAAGCATTGGTAGAAACTTGAAAACAGAAGACACATAAATAGGAAAGAAGCATAGATAAGATAGACTAGTAAGCCAGAAGGAAAGAAATGTATCCATTGAGATGTAATTTCACATGTGCATCTAGGTTAAACAATGGATCAAAGACTGCAGTGTAAAATCAGATGCAATAAATACAATCAACAAGGAAATGGGGAATAGCCTTGATAGCATTTGCACTATAGACAACTTCTGGGAAAGAATGTGAATGGTACAGGTACTAAGATGAACAATTGATAAATGGGACCTCATAAAACTGAAAAGGTTCTGCGAGGCAAAGGACACCATGATAGGACAGAATGGCAGCTTACAACATGAGAAAAAAATCTTCACCAACTCTAAATCTAAAAGAGGGATGATATCCAAAATAAACAAAGAACTCAAGAAACTAGACATCAACAAACCAAAAATCCAATTAAAAATGGGGTATAGATCTAAACAGAAAATTCTCTACATAGTAGCTAAGAACCACTTAAGGAAATGCTCAAAATCCTTAGCCATCGTGAAAATGTAAATCAAAAGACTCTGAGATTCCATTTTACATCCATCAGAATGGCTAGAATCAAAAATTCAAGCAACGCCGGGCGAGAAACCCTGTCTCGGAAAACAAACAAACAACCAAAAAACAACAAAACAAACAAACAAACAAACAACAACAAAACCTCAAGCATCAGCTCATACTGGTGAGGATGTGGAGAAAGGGAACACTGTTCCCTTGGTGGTGGTAGTGCAAACTTATATAGTCTTCTGGAAATCAATATGGCAGTTTATCAGAAAATTGGGAATAATTCTACCACAATATCCAGCTATACCACTCCTGGGCATATACGGAAAAGATGCCCCATTATACCACAATAACACTTCCCTACCTATATGCATGGCAGCTTTATTCATAATAGTCAGAAGCTGGAAACAACCTAGGTGTCCCTCAACCAAAGAATGGATGAAGAAATGTGGAATATTTACACAAAGGAGTCATTAAAAACAATGACAACCTGAAATTTGCATGCAAATGGATGGGATAGAAAATATCATCTTGAATGAGGCAACCCAGACCCAGAAAGACAAACATGGTAGGTATTCACTTATAAGTGGATATTAGCTGTACAGGATAACCATGCTACCATCCACAGACTCAAATAAGCTATATAAATAGGTGGGCTCAAGGGGTGGCATGTTAATTTCACTGAGAAGGGGAAATAGAATATACATCTCAGGAGAAAGGTGAGAGAAGACTGGATGGAAATGGAGGTGGGGATGGGAACAGGAGGAATCAGGTGCCAGGAGGAAGGAGGGAGAGAGTGCTGGGAGCTGGAGGCTGGAGCATCTCTCTAGGATAAGCCAGAAAACTACCACAATGAAAACTCCCAGGAATCTATGAATGTGATCCTAACTAAGACTCATAGCAGTGGATGATGTAGACCCTGAATCTGGCAACTCCAGGCAAGATTTCCAGTGGAGAGATTGGGAAACAAAACCAGCCACAAAATGATCTACCCACAAATTTTCCTCCTTACAAGATGTATAGGAGTAAAGATGGAGCACAGATTGAAGGAATGGCTAACCAATGACTGGTCCAGCTTGAAACCCATGCCACGAAAAAGTATCACTCCTGACACTGATAATGATATTCTGCTGTACTTGTAGATAGGAGCCTAGCATAACATCATCGGGGAGGCTTAACCCAGCAACTAATGGAAACAGATGCAGAGACCCACAGCCAAGCACTACACAGAATTGGGGAGTCTTGTGGAGGAATTTGAGGAAGAATTGAGGAACCCGAAGAGGACAGGGGCTCCAGGAAAACCAACCGAGATAACTAGCCTGGACCCTTGGGGGGTCCCAGAGATTGATTCATTAACTAAAGGATGAGCATGGGCTAGACCTATTCCCCCTACACATATGTAACAGTTGTGCAGCTCGGTCTTCATGTTAGACACATAAGAGCAGGGGCTAACTCTTACTCTGTTTCCTGCCTTTTGGACCTTACTCCCTAGAGGGATGCTTAGTCTAGCCTCAATAGGCGACTTACTGCAAGTTGATATGCCAAAGCTATTTGACCCCCTTTTTCTGAAGAGGCAGAAGGATTTTATGGGATACTACACTCAGGATGTAAATTAAATAAATAAATTAGTTTGTTAAAAAAAATGGTTCTGACTTTTCCTACTATTCCACATTCAATTTGTATAAATATACATGTAAGTTTGGTTTTCATCCATTTTTTTTCCATGGGAGTGACGTTTTAGTAAATCCAGAGCCTCCTACGGAATCTTTCCCTGCCTTCCCATGAGATTTTTCTCTCTTACACTTGATCCTACTCTTGTGTTATCTTCTGCAATTAGGTTTCCCCTAGAGCCACTGCTGTTCTCTTAAACATCCAGAAATAAGAGCTAAATAATCTATTTTATTTGGTGTTTACAAAAGTAAGTTAGGCTAAGCTATTCCCTCGGTAGTAATACAAAATAGACCATAAGCCACCACAACATACACAGTATTAAATTTTATTTTCAGACAACTCTAGTTTCATAGCAAAACAGAGTAAAATGCACTAATGATTTTTTATAGCATCTGTCTCCAAATATAGAAACTAACTACTATTACTTCCCCACACCACTGTGATTATAGTAATATTTTGTAAGTAGTAAACTTAATATTGACATGTTAATGTTATCCAGAGTGAAGTTTATTAGGATTCAGTCCTAGTGTGGTATATTCTACTATTTTGATAAAAATAAAATAACATGTATCCATTACTATAGATATAATTCTATAATATGTGTTTATGTAAATATATTAATTACATTAATAAAGTAATAAAATATAAACAACAATATGTAAATATAAACATAAATGATACTTTTCTTTATGGTCTACCCATATGTTAATTATTTATCCATCTTCAATAATCTTTGTATTCATTTAATACTTTCACTGTTTTATAGGTTCAACACTTTACAGTTTTATATAGTTAGATTCACCACATGTAGCCTCTTTGGGGTGGCTTTATTTTTTTCCATTTATTTATTTGTTTATTTGTTTATTTATTTATTTATCCCTCAGAGAATGCACCCTGGCTCATTAAGTCACAGCAGGCCTAAGCACATCCTCTCCTGCCAAGGCCAGACAAGGCTGCTCAGTTAAGGGAAAGGAATCCAAAGTTTCACAACAGAGTCAGAGATAGCCCTTGCTCCAATTGTTAGAGGACTCACATGAGGACCAAGCTGCACATCTGCTACATATGTGTAGGGGACATAAGTCCAGCTCATGTGTGCTTTTCTGTTGGTGGTTCAGTCTCTGTGAGCCTCCATGACCCCTTTAGGTCTTCTTGTGGTTTCTTTGACCCCCCAGGCTCCCATAATTCTATCTCCCACTCTTCCACAAGACTCCCCAAGCTCCACGAGACGTTTTGCTGTGGGTCTCTGCATCTGTTAACCATACATTACAGGACAACCAGGCTACAATGCAGACCTAACAATGCTAAATAACAAAAGAGCCCAAGGGAAGAAGCTTGAATCTCATTCAGAAGGGGAAGCAAAATAGACTTCTGAAGTCGATGGAGGCAGGGGACTGAGTAGGAGAGGGGGTGGGGAGGAAAACAGGGTGGAGAACAGGAGTGGGATGATGGGGAGGGCTGGGAAGATTAGGAAAGAGAACAGAAATCAGTGGGGGGAGCATCTCTGGGACAGGGGAGGTTATACTGTTCTTTAAACTACTTCCAGCTGATTTGGGGGCAAAGGTATGTCTTTGGGGATCCTAAAACAAAATGGGATGCTGATCAAGTCTTGGGTCAACTGGCTATCTCATTGCTGTGCAGGCTCTGTGGCTCTGCAGTTAGGAAGGTGCAGGCACAGTTGAGGCATCTGTGAGGTTTGCCTGGAGCACTTGTGGATAGCTTCTCTGGAGCTGTCCTGTATTCAGATTCTGAGTAAACATCTGGACTTGGCTGGTTGCTAAAACACATATACATATTGAAGGCAAAAAAAATAAAAGTTAAGTAGGTTTGGGAAAAAAAATTTTTTCTTAGATCTACATTTGAAACCTTTAGGACCCTGGTCTTGGTGGTTGGAGAGGGGAGTCCCAAAACCAGTGAACAGGGAGGAATCTTGCTCTCTGGAATAGGCAACAGGTGGAGAACTTAGGCAATTGATTGAAAGAAGTACTTGTCTGGATGGAGTCCACTTGACAAATGAGAGGTAAAGCCCAGTGGGTTTCCTGAAGCTTACAAGAATCATATTGAGTTTACAAAAAAGGATAGATTTTAGACATGTTAAATTGTAGTCTATATTGAAATCTATAATGTAGAAAATGGTAGTAGATACCATCTTTATGTCACAGTAGAAGCTTGGTAAATATTTATTTTTTAAGTATGAGCACTCCTTAAGGTGAGCTCAGGAAAGATAGAAACTTTCTCTGGAGCAGAGGGGCAAAACGGGCTTTTTCTTTAATCCAGAAGACGAGTGTACATGATGAGAAACATATGAAGTTTAAATTTAAAGGACAATCTAAGGAAAGTTAAAATCTTGAACTTGTGACTATGATAGTTATATATTGGAATGTTTTACCAGCATTTGGCTAATAATTTCTCAGAATTCCATTGGTTAATGTTAGAACCCTGAACACTCAAAGTCTTAGAATAACAGTAGTGTAGCAAGCAGAAGTAATTTGGAACACATTTGTACCTTAAATCATTTTCCTATCACCACCCAAGATTTTTTTACATCCTATAACCTTCATACACTGCAATTACCAACCTCAAAACACCAGGCTAGACCCACAAATATTTTCTTCCTATCCAATTATTTACCATGAGACACAGGTGGTAGTACATTGGGAACAATAACTACAAAATGAGTTCTTTGCACCACCAACAAAAGAGCATGTAAAGGGTGGACCTAGGCCCTTTGCTCAAATATAATAGATGCACAGCTTGGTCTTTATGCAGGTCCTCCAGCACCTAGAGCAAGAGCTGTCCATTAATCTCTTGTCTGCCTATGAATCCCCTTCCCCTAACTGGGCCACCTTGTCTAGCCTCAGTGGGAGAGGTACCAGGGGTGGGTCCTATGAAGAGTTATGAGTATGTTGGAATGGGGGAAGACCTGTATGAGGGGGTACTGGGAGAAGAGGAGATGATATTGGGATGTTAAAGTGAATAATTAGGTTAATTAATTAAAAGCTTACATGAAAACCGAAACAAAAAAATCCAAACATTGTACTTATTGTACTTGTTGCAGAGCATGTGCTCTTTGAAGTTTTTGAGAAGGGGCAAAGATTCCAATTCTACACTTATGTTTTGACTTATTTAATTAATAAGAATGGGAGAGAGTAAGGATCATAGGCAGAAAAAAAATTAACAGTTTTATTCTTCATGAAAATGACATGTTCTTTCCAACTACCCAGGAAATTCAGGTTTGAATGCCCTGGTATCCCGAAAAGCATTACAACTTTGAATATATTCCTATCTAGTTACAAACTGGTAATGTTCTTTAATCCTGAAGTAACCACACTGCATGTATTACTTCCATTCATAAATGTAAAACATCTCCAGCAAATGAGCCATGTAGTTAAAGTAGCAACCTCATAGAATAACAAGAAATCACAAGTCCCTCAGTCAGTAGAGGAAGAATGGAAGGGTTCACAGTCTCCTCCCACCAGCTCCCAAATGAGGGCACAGCAGTGAGACCAATGACTCTGTCTGACCTGATGTTGGATGGCAACTGCCAGTGCACTACAATGGGGCCCAGTCAGAGCAGAAGCACCACCTGCTGGGCGATCCTGATCCAGGTTCTCTTTGTCTGATCTCTCAAAGCATCTCCATACCTGAAGGGATAGCCTTGGTCAGGCTCTGGCAGAGCCTCTCAGATGACAGCTATATCAGGCTCCTATCAGCCAGCATTTTTTGGCATCAACAATAGAGTCTGGATTTAGTGTCTGCAGATGGGTTGGATCCCTAGGTGGGTCACTCTCTGGATAGCCTTTCCTTCAATCTCTCCTCCACTCTTTGTCCCTCCACTCTTTTGATAGGAGCAATTCTGGATTAATACTTTTGAGATGGGTGGGTGACCCCATCCCTCAACTTGGGAGCTGTTCGAATCCACTGGATATGATCTCTATAGTTTCTCTCTCCCTTTTGTTGATATTTTGTCATCTCCTGTTGGGTCCTGGGAATCTCTTGAGTCCCTGGCATCTGGGACTTTCTACTGGCTACTCCCAGATCCCCATTCCCCACTGCTTCACACCTCTGTTCAATTTCCTGGCCCTCTGTACTTTTCCCCCATCTCCTCCCAAAGTGATCCTGTCCCCCTTTTTCCTCCCCTTTCTCCCTCCCTCCCAGATCCCTACCTCTCTCTACCTCCTGTGATTATTGTCTTCCCCCTTCTGAGTATGACAGAAGCATCCACACTTTGGTCTTCCTTCTTCTTGGGTTTCATATGGTCTGTGTATTGTATCATGGGTATTCCAAGCTTTCATGGCTAATATCCACTAGTCAGTGTGTACATACCATATGTGTTCTTTTGTGACTGGGTTACCTCACTCAGGACAGTATCAGTAGGACAAAACAGCAACCCACAGATTGGGAAGAAGAGATCTTAACACACTCTGGTACATCTGATAGAAGGCTAATATCCAAAATATACAAAGAACTAAAGAAATTAGACTCCAGAGAACCAAATAACCCTATTAAAAAGTGGGGTATAGCGTTAAACAAATGGCTAAAGACCATTCATACTATCCCATCTAAAGCTGACTGGATGAATGAGGGAAGGTACATTGAGGAAGATGCAGCAGGAAAATGCCATACCCAGATGATGATGTGAAATGCTATATTCAGCTTATGATACCACACATGCAAAGCAAGCCTCAGAGCAGCTGTGGTGGTTTATCTGCACTGAGCCTGTAGGAGTCTAGGCTTGTAACAGCCAGTTTTGAGTTGGGGAGGGAGGGTTCATGTGGCTTGCCTTAGATAGCTTTGCTATTACTATAATGAATAATATGCAAAGGAGCTACTTGGGGAGGAAAGGGCTCTTTTGGCTTATGCTTCCACTTTTCACATTTGAAGGAGGACAAGACAAGAGCTCAAGAAAGACAGGAACCTGGAGGCAGGACTGATGCAAAGGCCAGGAATTGCTGTGCAAAAAAAAAAAAAAAAAAAAAAAAAAAAAAAAAAAAAACAATGACCATCCATAGATACATGGAGAGGAAAGTGTTTATTTGGCTTATACTTCTAGGGCACTTTTCACCTTTGAAGGATTTCAGTGCAGGTACTCAAACAAGGGGAAATCTGGATGCAGGGGTTGATGGAGGAAGCCATGGAAAGAAACTGCTTACTGATTTTATGTCCATGGCTTGCTCAGCTAGCTTTCTTATAGGACCCTAAGCCATCAGCCACCACCCTCAATGGGATGGTTCATGCTCCCATCTATCACTAATTTAAAAAATGCCTTACAGCCCAGTTTTTTTAAAATATTTTTTATTATTACATATTTTCCTCAATTACATTTAGAATGCTATCCCAAAAGTCCCCCATGCCCTCCCCCCCACTTCCCTACCCACCCATTCCCATTTTTTTGGCCCTGGCATTCCCCTGTACTGGGGCATATAGAGTTTGCCTGTCCAATGGGCCTCTCTTTCCAGTGATGGCCGACTAGGCCATCTTTTGATACATATGCAGCTAGAGTCAAGAGCTCCGGGGTACTGGTCAATTCATAATGTTGTTGCACCTACAGGGTTGCAGATCTCTTTAGTTCCTTGGATACTTTTTCTAGCTCCTCCATTGAGGGCCCTGTGATCCATCCAATAGCTGACTGTGAGCATCTACTTATGTGTTTGCTAGGCCCCAGCCTAGTCTCACAAGAGACAGCTATATCAGGGTCCTATCAGCAAAATCTTGCTAGTGTATGCAATGGGGTCATCGTTTGGAGGCTAATTATGGGATGGATCTCTGGATATGGCAGTCTCTAGATGGTCCATCCTTTTGTCTCAGCTCCAAAATTTGTCTCTGTAACTCCTTCCATGGGTGATTGTTTCCAATTCTAAGAAGGGGCAAAGTGTCCACAATTTGGTCTTCGTTCTGCTTCAGTTCCATGTGTTTTGCAAATTGTATCTTATATCTCGTGTATACTAAGTTTCTGGGCTAATATCCACTTATCAGTGAGTACATATCATTTGAGTTCTTTTGTGATTGTGTTACCTCACTCAGGATGATGCCCTCCAGGTCCATCCATTTGCCTATGAATTTCGTAAATTCATTCTTTTTAATAGCTGAGTAGTACTCCATTGTGTAAATGTACCACAATTTTTGTATCCATTCCTCTGTTGAGGGGCATCTGGGTTCTTTCCAGCTTCTGGCTATTATAAATAAGGCTGCTATGAACATAGTGGAGCATGTGTCCTTCTTACCCGTTGGGGCATCTTCTGGATATATGCCCAGGAGAGGTATTGTGGGATCCTCCGGTAGTACTATGTCCAATTTTCTGAGGAATCGCCAGACTGATTTCCAGAGTGGTTGTACAAGCTTACAATCCCACCAACAATGGGGCAGTGTTCCTCTTTCTCCACATCCTCGCCAGCATCTGCTGTCACCTGAATTTTTGATCTTAGCCATTTTGACTGGTGTGAGATGGAATCTCAGGGTTGTTTTGGTTAGCATTTCTCTGATGATTAAGGATGCTGAGCATTTTTTCAGGTGCTTCTCAGCCATTCAGTATTCCTCAGGTGAGAATTCTTTGTTTAGCTCTGAGCCCCATTTTTAATGGGGTTATTTGATTTTCTGGAGTCCACCTTCTTGAGTTCTTTATATATATTGGATATTAGTCCCCTATCTGATTTAGGATAGCTAAAGATACTTTTCCAATCTGTTGGTGGCCTTTTTGTCTTATTGATGGTGTCTTTTGCCTTACAGAAGCTTTGCAGTTTCATGAGGTCCCATTTGTCAATTCTCAATCTTACAGTACAAGCCATTGCTGTTCTATTCAGGAATTTTTCCCCCGTGCCCATATCCTCAAGGCTTTTCCCCACTTTCTCCTCTATAAGTTTCAGTGTCTCTGGTTTTATGTGAAGTTCCTTGAGCCACTTAGATTACAGAGCAATTGTGATAAAAACTGCATGGTACTGGTATAATGACAGACAAGTAGACCAATGGAATAGAGTTGAAGACTCAGAAATGAACCCACACACCTCTGGTCACTTGATCTTCGACAAGGGAGCTAAAACCATCCAGTGGAAGAAAGACAGAATTTTCAACAAATGGTGCTGGCACAACTGGTTGTTAACATGCAGAAGAATGTGAATCAATCCATTCCTATCTCCTTGTACAGCCCAGTTTTATGAAGGCACTTTTTCAATTAATGTTTCCTTATTTCAGGGAACTCTAGTGTGTGTGCCAACTTGACATTAGCTAACCAGTACAACTTTCTTAATTCCACAGAGAAGAATCAGGGCATAATCACAATCTGAACCAAGCAAACTAACTCCAGCTGTGTGAATAACTCAGTGTCTGATGTTTGAGATCCACCAATGATCTCCTGGACTCTTCCAAAGTTGTGTCACTCCTCTGTCCACTGGAACACATACACCTACTCTTATAAGCTTCAACTGGCTCCACTCCACCCCTACTGCTGCTCTTTTTTTAAAAATTGTTTTATTAGGTATTTTCTTCATTTACATTTCCAGTGCTATCCGAAAAGTCTTCCATATCCTACCCACCCCACTCCCCTACCCACCCACTCCCACTTCTTGGTCCTGGTGTTCCCCTATACTGAGGCATAAAAAGGTTGCATGACCAATGGCCTCTCTTTCCACTGATGGCCTACTAGGCCATCTTCTGATACATATGCAGCTAGAGACACTAGCTCCAGGGGGGATACTGGTTAGTTCATACTGTTGTTCCACCTATAGGGTTGCAGATTTCTTTAGCCCCTTGGGTACTTTCTCTAGCTCCTCCATTGGGGGCCCTGTGATCCATCCAATAACTAACTGTGAGCATTCACTTCTGTGTTTGATAGACCCCGGCATAGTCTCATAGAGACAGCTATATCTGGGTCCTTTCAGCAAAATCTTGCTAGTGTATGCAATGGTGTCAGCGTTTGGAGGCTGATTATGGGATGGAACCCCGGGTATGGCAGTCTCTAGATGGTCCATCCTTTCGTCTCAGCTCCAAACTTTGTCTCTGTAACTCCTTCCATGGGTGTTTCGTTCCCAATTCTAAGGGGCTTAGTGTCCACACTTTGGTCTCTTCGTTCTTCTTGAGTTTCATGAGTTTCATCAATTATATCTTATATCTTGGGTATTCTAAGTTTCTGGACTAATATCCACTTATCAGTGAGTACATATTGTGTGAGTTCTTTTGTGATTGAGTTACCTCACTCAGGATGATGCCCTCCAGGTCCATCCATTTGCCTAGGCATTTCATATGGCTTGTGCTGTAAGATCGAGAGTTGACAAATGGGACCTCATAAAATTGCAGAGCTTCTGTAAGGCAAAAGACACCATCAATAAGACAAAAATGTCACCAAGAGATTGGGAAAGGATCTTTAGCTATCCTAAATCAGATAGGAGACTAATATCCAATATATAAAAAGAACTCAAGAAGTTGGACTCCAGAAAATCAAATAACCCCATTAAAAAATGGGGCTCAGAGCTAAACAAAGAATTCTCACCTGAGGAATGCAGAATGGCTGAGAAGAACCTGAAAAAAAATGTTTAGCATCCTTAATCATCAGGGAAATGCAAATCAAAACAACCCTGCAATTCCGTGTCACACCAGTCAGAATGGATAAGATCAAAAATTCAGGTTACAGCAGATGCTGGCAAGGATATGGAGAAAGAGGAACACTCCTCCATTGTTGGTGGTATTGCAAGTTTAAACAGGTCAAGATAAGAGGATGAGGCTCTAGCAAGCTAGCAGAACTCAGCACACTTTCCTATTTCAGAAGTAAAATTTTATCTCACTCTACTCCTACATAATGCTATAGTTTCTAGGCAAAGAGTGTTAGGCTATGATAATACAAAATAGGGATTTGAATTTCTCAGGAGCACAAAGGCACATATAAAAGCAACATATATAGATACACATGCATACAATTACATATTCCTTCTTTTCCTCTAGGCTAGTAAAACCTTCTTGCTCCGTGATAATCTCTGTTGACAACAACCTGTACCCCTGAAGATAGGTTATTACACAATTGAATGATCATTCTAATCGTAGCTCAGGAATTGTCATGGGTAACATAAATCTTGTTTGGTCCTAGGCCTTCCTTTCCCATCCTTCTCCTGTCACATGTGATCTATCCCAGACTGCCACTTCAGCAGCAGCTAGTCTATGACAGTCCCTAGGCTGGGAATTCCTGGTCTCCTGGCTCTGCCCCCAAAACATTCTGTGAACATCTCTGTTTCTGATACTCCCATTCTTTCCTCACATTGAGGAATCCCCCATCCTCCCTGATTCTACTCAGCTTGTGAGTGTAACTGTCACCTTTAGGGAACCTGAGAGGATCCTTTCCCTGAGGCTATTCCAGCACATCTGGGAAATCAGAGGTACCTGTGAGACCAGACTTGGCTCTGGTTGATGTTCTGAGAGCTGGTGGGTTGGTGTTGGGCTGGGAGGATGAGAAAGCCTGGGCTCCCCACAGCCCCATAACCAGTAAGGCACAGATGGGGAAATCCCCATGCTGGGAGCCTCAGCGCTTTTCACCTGGGGAGAGGGTCTGATAGGCTACCCATCAGGACTACTGGCACATGTCAGATATGTCAAGGTCCTGGTACAGTACTCCATGTGAGGGGAACCAGAGCAAAAGAGGGGGCTGTTAGCCGGGCGTGGTGGCACACGCCTTTAATCCCAGCACTTGGGAGGCAGAGGCAGGCGGATTTCTGAGTTCGAGGCCAGCCTGGTCAACAGAGCGAGTTCCAGGACAGCCAGGACTACACAGGGAAACCCTGTCTCAACAAACCAAAAAAAAAAAAAAAAAAAAAAAAAAAAAACAGGGGGCTGTTATTTCCATTACAATGCTCTTCCAGTCCTCTTGGCCCTGGGGTGGTGTTACTCTTACAGTTCTGCAGGACATACCAGAGGATATGTAGTGCAATGGGACACAGGATAGCACAGTGAAACTTCAGAAATAAATGTCATCAAATCCTCCAGCTTGTTGGATAACTTTTGAAATCAGGAGCTCACATCCTTCTATTAACTGTGGGCCTGGGAAACCTTCCTCCATTGCACTCCATTGGTGGGAGTACAAACTTGTACAACCACTCTGAAAATCAATTTTGTAGTTCTCAGAAAAATTGGAATAATTTTACCTCAAGACCCAGCTACCCAGCTATACTATTCTTGCAGATATAACCAAAAGATATGCTTCACCATACCACAAGGATACTTGCTCAGCTATGTTCATAGCAGCTTTATTCATATTAGCCAGAACCTGGAAACGAACTAGATGTTTTATATATGTATATATATATATATATATATATATATATATATATATATATATATATATATATCACAAGAAGATGGACTCCAGAAAGTCAAATAACCCCATTAAAAATTTAGGTACAGAACTAAACAAAGGATTCTCAATAGAGGAATATCGAATGGCTGAGAAACACCTGAAAAAATGTTCAACATCATTAATCAGCAGGGAAATGCAAATCTAAACAACTCTGAGATTCCACCTCACACCAGTCAGAATGGCTAATATTAAAAATTCTTATGACAGCAGATGCTGGCGAGGTTGTGGAGAAAGAGGAACACTCCTCCATTGTTGGTGGGATTGCAAGCTTGTACAACCACTTTTGAAATCAGTCTGGTGGTTCCTCAGAAAATTGGACATAGTACTACAAGAAGATCCAGCAATACCTCTCCTGGGCATATATCCAGAAGATGTCCCAACTCGTAATAAGAACACATGCTCCTCTATGTTCATAGCAGCCTTATATATAATATCCAGAAGCTGGAAAGAACCCAGATGTCCCTCAACAGAGGAATGGATACCAAAAATATTGTACATACAATGGGGTACTATTCAGCTATTAAAAAGAATGAATTTATGAAATTCCTAGGCAAATGGATGGACCTGGAGGGTATCATCCTGAGTGAGGTAACCAATCACAAAAGAACTCACATGATATGCACTCACTGATAAGTGGATATTAGCCAAGAAACTTAGAATATCCAAGATACAATTTGCAAAACACATGAAACTCAAAAAGAAGGAAGACCAAAGGTTGATAATTTGCCCCCTCTGAGAATTGGGAACAAAATACTCATGTTAGGAGTTACAGAAACAAAGTTTGGAGCTGAGGCAAAGGATGGACCATCCAGAGACTGCCCCATCTGGGGACCCATCCCATAATAAGCCACCAAACCCAGACACTATTGCATACACCAGCAAGATTTTGCTGAAAGGACCCTGATATAGCTGTCTCTTGTGAGGCTATGCCAGTGCCTGGCAAACACAGAAGTGGATGCTCACAGTCAGCTATTGGATGGATCACAGGGCCCCCAATGGAGGAGTTAGAGAAAGTACCCAAGGAGCTGAAGGGGTCTGCAATCCTATAGGTGGAAAAACAATTTGAACTAACCAGTACCCCCAGAGCTCATGTCTCTAGCTGGATATGTAGCAGAAGATGGACTAGATGGCCATCATTGGAAAGAGAGGCCCCTTGGTCTTGCAAACTTTATATGCCCCAGTACAGGGGAACACCATGGCCAAGAAGTGGGAGTTGGTGTGTAGGGGAGCAGGGTGGGGGGAGGGTATAGGGGACTTTCAGTATAGAATTTGAAATGTAAATGAAGAAAATACCTAATAAAAGATTGGAAAAAAAAACCAAGGATATCATGTATTTTGCAAGCAAACTAAAAACTAGAAAATGTCATCCTGTATAAGGTAACCCAGACCCTAAAGAACATGCATAGTGTGTACTCACTGATAAGTGGATATTAGCCTTAAAATACATGCTATAATCAACCAACCCTTCGATGCCAAAAAGCAAGGAGGGGCTAAAGAAAGATGGTGGGATCTTCTTAGAAGCAGAGAGAAAATAGATTTTGGAGATTGATGGGGTGAGGGATCTGGGTGGCAGAGGGGATGGAAAGGGGAGTTTGGTGGGGTAGGATCAGATATAAGGAGAGCATGGGAGAGAGAATCAAAATTGGTCATGTGGGGACTATTGCTAGGATGTGCCACAGCCCTGGGATGAAAGGAAGCTCCTGGGGTCTTTGGGGGTGACTCAAACTGAGACTCCTAGCAGTGGGGGATATGGATACTGAAGTGGACACTTCCTTTAGCCAGGAAGAACTCCCATGGAAGGACAATACAGCAACCTACTTACAAACCCTTTGACCCATAATGCTGCCTGCTGCCATGTTGTCCCTGTCAGTGTGGACTCTTACCCTTTTCAACCATATGCCCCTAAGTTGTTTTCTAGCTTTCACCTTGTACATGGTGTTTTATCAGCGTAGCATAAAATTCAACAAAATGGAGAGCCTATGAATTCTAAGATTAAAGTACCATCGTGCTGCATGTTTTCAATATTTGCATAAGAACTTGGGCAAAAGTAAAATAGTGGTCTAATATCTTTTTATAACATGTATATCAATATGCATAAAATAGTTAATAGTGCTGAATAGGCATTCTCTGAATCTTTGTGGCACTTGAAATGTTAGAATTTAAGGAAGTACTTTATAATTAGAAGTTATAACACCAGGGAACTTTGAGTACTAAAAAAAATACACCATTTTTAATGAGCACTTAATATGAAATAATTCCTGAGGATATAACTCAGTTGAAGAATAATTGACTAGCATTGTATGGTCATAAACTGCACCCCTTACACTAACCAAAATCTACTAAAATAATTTATTCATTTTATTTTCAATTTGATTTAAACATTTGCTTGATAGGTGATAACTAGTATAAGCTTTGATCATGAGCAAAACAGAAGACAAACAAAACAAGTACTCTATTATGAAGGTTATGCTTGTTTTTAGTAGAAATTGTACTATTTTATTATTGAACAAAACTCATCTTATCTGATTCTGATTGTTCAAAATGATCTCCCCAATGGCTCATTTTCTGTTTGAGGCAGTTCATACGTAATTTAAAACAAGGCTAGATAGTTGTACAAATGATTTAAGAATCCATAAGGAAGCATTAATAATAATTTTGCTGTGTACCATGTTATTTTAAATAGATTCATCACAAACATTTTTCCTTCCTTATTTTACCAGTACATTTGTATGTTGATTCACTCTAGTAAATTGTAATTCAATTTTATTCTTGTATTTAAAAGGCAATTTTAATTTATAAAAATTCAGATTTTGGCATTAAAGAAGCAGAAGGATTATACATGGATATGCATAAGTAAAGAAAAATTGGGTTCTGACTGATCAAAGCAGGACATTTAAAAATTAGAGAAAAAAATGAATTCAAATTCTTCCTAAGTTAAAATTTGGTCATTTTAACAGTTTATAAATCTATGCTCTTCTTTCCTATCAAGGAATTATATTTGTGTAAAAGAGAGGAAGCAGTTAACTGAAACCATACTATCACATGCATGATCATTACTTAATCACTCTACAGTACACTATACATTCCTACATAAAGGATAACCTTTTAGCTGATATTTTAATTAGTAAGTAGCAGATTTTTTTTAAAAATATCAAACATTAATGCATACTTGTTGAATTGATTGTATATGAAAAATAATTTGTTTTATTGGTGATGACTTAAATAATGGTCACTATAACTCACCATGCTTTATGTTTTTTTTAGACAAGACTTATATTTGGGATAATTGATAGCACAGTAACTCTGATATTAATCATACCTAAGTTAGTGTTTGGAGATATTAGACAACTTTAAGAGGACATAAACTATAACTGTTAGAGTTAAGACCAATTGCACATTCCATTACATTCAGATTCTGTATATTTCCTATTATATAATGACATTTTATTTTTTAAGTAAATTATGACCAGAAGCTAGGATCATGTGTACCCTAGATAGCAGTTCTAGTCAAAAGAAATGTTTGATTATGTTTGAGGATGATAAGCTGAGTATGCATTGGAGGCTTAATTTCTCATTGCAAACCTCTGGCAAAGTCAGAGATTACATGTGGAAAGTAAATCAATTACCATGCTAAAAAGGAAGAAGATGAGTTCTAAGAAAGGGTTTAAGTATGGTAAATCTCTAGAAGCCATAAAGTAGGCAAGAACATATTAATGAAGGAAACAGCATAGAAAATTTCTTTTAAAGTCTTTGGTACCAAAACAGTATTTTTTCTCTAAAACTGGAGAAAATATGTACAGGGACCTCAAAATGATAAAGACGATTTTCTGGGACTACTTCCTGAGGAGAAATTTAACCAGGTAGTTCCCAGCAATAATAGAGAATGTTCACACTCAGGATTACATCTAACAAATACAATAAAACAAAATATTAATCAGTTTTCTATTCTTTATACTTATGATTTACAAAATTATTTGACAGTCTCTATGAGAACATAGCAAAAACTGTTATAGCAAATTCTTAATAGGCAATGCAGTGTATGAAGAAAAATAAACAGTGGCATCATAGTCAATATCACAGCATCATTAGAGGAAAGACAAAAGTCAGCTATCAGTACAAATTATGTGCCCTGACAGGGAAAGTCCTGTATTAAAACAAACAAGAATACTTTAAAATAATCATCATTGTACTATTAAAAATATAAAAAATCCTCAAGTCATACCATAAGAACACTGAATTTAAATACTATACTGACCATTAGAAAACCTAAATGCTCTAGTAGTAAATATGACAAACATGAGAAGAGAAAATTATACTGCAAATCTCCACCACACCTAAAGTATGAATAAAACCATGGACCAGGCAGTTTTTAATGCCAATTAATATTGTAATGACTACATAAGTTGGTTTTGGTAGTGTGTACAGTTTCTAATATTGTCTTCTAATCCATGAGCATGTGAGATCATTCCATCTTTTTAAATTTCTTTCTTCAGAGGTTTTCTTCTGATTTCCTTCATAGAATGTTTGTTATTTGTATATAGAAAGACTACTATTTTTGTATGTTAATTTTGTCCTTAGCATCTTTAAAAACAACAGAAATACTCACAAAAATGTGATTTATCAATGTGGGCTTGATGAACTAAGTTTGATCCCAAGAACTTACATGATAGAAGAAAAAAATAAAGTCCTGCAAGTTGTCACTGAATCTCCATATATATGCCATGGACACACACATGTGTACACACAAAATAAATCAATAAACTTTACAAAAATTTAATTCTTGAATTTTGTCAGTATCCAGAATTCATATTATAAACTGTTTTTCTGTAAAAAAATTATAATATAAAAAGAAATATTGACAAGTGATTTCATCATAGATATAAATGAGTTAATAGAACTAAAAATACTACAGAAGTATAAAAAATGTGTGTGTGGGGGGGGTATGTATGTATGTGGAGGGGAGCACACAGATGTGTACACACATGATGTTAATAATAGTTGTTGTGGTTGTATTAGTAGTATTATCTATATAGTTAGAGCCTTGATGAAGAGCAACATGATGTTAAATCAAGCACAAGAGAGGATAAAGTAAGAAAAATCAAAGTAAGCCTGGGATGTATGCAGTTGTTGTTATTCTATTCTGGCAATCAGCTTTACTGTACAACATTCATATGTTGTGGATAGCCCTGGTGTTACTTGAATTTTGATGCTAATTCTGCTTTCCCAGGATGGGCTGCAGACAAAGAGTGAATCACATACACAGGCGACTTCATGTGAACCATCCCCTAATGAATAAAGGAACCAACTACTGGGAGAGTAGGTGGGACTTCTGGGTTGGAGAGGGGAAGAGAGTAGGAAGGAGAGAGATAGAGGCTTTTGGACAGGGATGTAGCTACTAGTGTCTCCCAGATTTCTTGATATAATTTTAATATTTCATGTTCCAATATAGTTCCAGTTAGCTCCAATAAATTTGTAAGGTAACGCCTTCCTACTTCCAGGACTAAGTCACTTATCAGTCTGTGCTCCATGGGTGGTGACAGAGGGATAAAACCTTTCATGTGTCATGCCAGGTGCACACTCATTCTCTAGCCTTGACATTGAGTCAAAAGCTGATTGCATGACAAAACAGACACTTAGAATTTCTTTACCATAATCAATTACTAATGTGACCTATAAAAATACTTTTCCCACAAAAACTGCTCTAGAATAGTTTTCTCAAAAGATTTTGGTTATGTTAATGTATCATTATACAGTGATACATTAATGTATAAGATTACAGATTGTATACATATTGTACAAGACTATTGTGTTATTGCATTATTACTATAAAACACCTTATATCTTAAATGTTAGTTCCTACTACATAATCTGAAACTGTCAAGCAACCTTTTGGATACTTTAAGCATTTTGTTTTATTAAATTATTTTAATCTACAAAACAAAACTACTCATTGAATCAAGTCTCTGGCACAAGACAGAGCCTGGAACCTTGTTTACTCAATACAATGCTCAAAGAATCATAGAATAGGGCACATGCTGATCCCAGAAACATAAAACTGTAACATTAACAATGTAAAAGACAGAACAGTTTCAAGTCCTATCTCCACTCTCAGAAGGTCATATGTGTTACTCTCAAACATGGTACCTGACTTGCTCAAGTACAGAATTTTCACCAGCCTCTAGAAGACATAGATCATACAACACAGAATGGCCAGGGCAAAGCTGGTGATCACACTTACAAGATACAGTGAGTTGAAGCCCTATGAGGACCAGTTGAAGCTTGGGAGATTTAACACCACAGTCAGGGCTGCACATGCCCCCTTAAGCTGAGATTATATTCAAGTATTATGATGACATTGAAATGGTACATTGTGCAGAACTTCTCAGTCTCTACACCTGGTTGCTTCTCATGTGGGATAGGAGAGCTGCTCCCCACATGTTTCAGAATCACCATACTCTGTAGCCCCATAGTCTGCAATGAGGTATCTGCCCTACAGGTGACCCCTGCAACTTTGACACTGCTTGAAAGAGGATAGCCTTTGTAGGTCTCCATCTGCCCTATTCATTCAGGGTACTGCTGTTTTCTACATGCCATGAGCCTGTTGCCTGCTACAGGAAGAATGTTGAGAAATGTTTTTAATGGCCAAGAAATCATAGCCAAACATTCAGCCTTTGAGTCTGGTTTTTACTAAAGAGTTTATGTAGTGTACCTTTTTCCTTGTCAGCAAATCTGAAATGTTTTGGAGATCAGTTGTCCCTACTTTGCATTTACACCGACATAAACTTTACTGCCATGCAACATTCATGTTGCATTGTACAAGGGTCTGAAAGCACTTTTGTGGTAAACTGAAGAATATATTCTAGTTTTAGTTTTGTTTCAGTTCTTAAGATTTACTATCCATAAGTATTTATATGTGATAATTGAAAAGCTATGTTTGTACTTTTAGTTAATTTCAGATGTTATTGTCCAAGATAGTAAATTCAGGAAAGAGATATTATTAATAAACTATGCTCAGGTATGAGCTCTCTATTTGATTTTTAAAAGTTCATTACTTACACACACTAAATAGTCAGCAAACTGAAATGCTTTGGGAGGATTTAGTCTTTAATATATGTAGGACTTCTCGGGCAGTTGCTGCTGGTCAGAAAGTTATCTGTGAGGCTGTAGCAGAGTCAGCAGTTAGCCAGAGTAGTCACAGCATTTTAACAGTTCAGTTATAGCATAGTTCAGAAAATTTAAATCCCTAGTTTGAGCCTTTTATGAATTTACTAACAGAATCTAGTAATGTTTAGGTGACATTCCATATTAAAATCAGCCCTCATATTTATGAAGAGTGAAGACAACTGGGCCGGCAAAAAAAAATGATATCACAGCTCAGTTCAACAAGTGTTTAATTTTTTATTGCTTTAACAAAAGCTTCATTAACTGCTGCAATATTGTCTATATACTAAATATAGCAGGTTGTATTTATGTGGTGTGTGTGTGTGTTTGTGTATGCGTGTGTAGCAGCAATTACTGAAAAAATGTCCATGAGTTTGAAAGAAAGCAAGGAAAGATGGGAGGGTTTTGAGAGAGGAAAGAATAAAGGGAAATGATGTAATTATATTACAAATTAAAAAATAAAAAATTAAGCAATAAAACAGATTTTGAAAATTGTTTCATTTGAAGACTTTTGCTTTTTAAGCATATGGATTTTCCTTTTTAAAGGTAATAAGAGCCAATTTTCTGAAAGTGATTTAAAGTATATTTAAAAGATCAAGGTTTAGCTTTCTGATCTATCTTCCTATAATTTAGGTGAGACTCATTTTAGAGATATTAAAAGGAGATATCCAAAGGAAGATTTTACACACACACACACACACACACACACACACACCACACACACACACATATATGCATACACGTTGCAGGCATATGTGTAGAATATATGTATGCATGAACACTTGTGGAGTTGTTGAGACAGGTGTTAGGGCCCACCAAAGTGTGTGTGTCTGTATGTGTCTATGTGTATGCTTGAATTCTCCATTTATTACTCTTCTTTTCATTCTGGCTCACAAAAATTTAATGAACCCCAAGTGTCTGGAGTCTGCCTAGTGAGGGGACCTTGAACCAGAGAGAAACTAAGCCTTTTTTTTTCTAATTCCTCTGCTGTATCAGTTGGAGTCAAATTACCAGAAGTATGGCCTTAGAATACTTTTGGCTTGAGAATAGTAAAGAGTTCAAGGCAGAGAAAAATTACCAAAAGTAAGCAGCTTTTGGACACACAATAGCAATTTCCAAAAGTAAGGACCTTTAAGCCACAGAAGAGCAAAGAGTTAAGACAGAAGAACAGCAAAGGTAAAGCAGCATTGCCATGATCACTGGCTCTACACCCATTTTCTGCCTTCCTCTGGAAACTGGGTGCCTGACTATGTCCCCAGCAGTACACCAGGCTGGCCTCAAACTCAAAGATCTGCCTCCCTCTGCCCCACAAATGCTGGGATCGAATGTGTGTGCCAGCTTCTCCTCCCTTGCTTAAAAATGTATTATAGTTCCTTATCTTCCAACAGGGGAAGCTTTCATTAATCAAAACATCATCTGTTCTCTTCTTTAGATAAAACTAAACAAAGAACAGAAAATACCTAACAGACTTTAGATGCAACTGGGATCAACTGTGTATAAGCAAATATTCATTTGTTTATAGAAACTAAGATGTTCTAGATGCTAAACTACTAAAGGAAGAAAAGATAATGAGAAATGCTCACACTTCTGTAAGAGAAACAAGACAATTATTTTTTTTCTAGAGAGATTGATCACAATTCCTCTTTTTAGAAATGGTATTTGACACTATACCAGTACCATGCAGTTTTTATCACAATTGCTCTGTAGTAAAGCTTTAGGTCAGGCATGGTGATTTCACCAGAGGTTCTTTTATCCTTGAGAAGAGTTTTTGCTATCCTAGGTTTTTTGTTATTCCAGATGAATTTGCAGATTGCCCTTTCTAATTCGTTGAAGAATTGAGTTGGAATTTTGATGGGGATTGCATTGAATCTGTAGATTGATTTTTGGCAAGATAGCCATTTTTACAATGTTTATTCTGCCAATCCATGAGCATGGGAGATCTTTCCATCTTCTGAGATCTTCTTTAATTTCTTTTTTCAGAGACTTGAAGTTTTTATCATACAGATCTTTTACTTCCTTAGTTAGAGTCACGCCAAGATATTTTATATTATTTGTGACTATTGAGAAGGGTGTTGTTTCCCTAATTTCTTTCTCAGCCTGTTTATTCTTTGTGTAGAGAAAGGCCATTGACTTGTTTGAGTTAATTTTATATCCAGCTACTTCACTGAAGCTGTTTATCAGGTTTAGGAGTTCTCTGGTGGAATTTTTAGGGTCACTTATATATACTATCATATCATCTGCACAAAGTGATATTTTGACTTCATCTTTTCCAATTTGTATCCCCTTGATCTCCTTTTGTTGTCGAATTGCTCTGGCTAGGACTTCAAGTATAAGGTTGAATAGGTAGGGAGAGAGTGGACAGCCTTGTCTAGTCCCTGATTTTAGTGGGATTGCTTCAAGCTTCTCACCATTTACTTTGATGTTGGCTACTGGTTTGCTGTAGATTGCTTTTATCATGGTTAGGTATGGGCCTTGAATTCCTGATCTTTCCAAGACTTTTATCATGAATGGGTGTTGGATCTTGTAGAATGCTTTTTCCGCATAACAGATCCAAAGGACATTCATTTGAAATCTTTAGTGAAAAATACTTCTGAAAAAAAAAAAGATAGCATATTATTCTGAAATGAAAAAAAATTCTGAGCATATTCTAATTGTCTGCATGCTGCCCCATGTCTGTTCTCTCTGTGGTAGATAAGCCTGCATCAAGCTGGACTTGAGGGATAGAAACTTAACCAAGTGCCATGAGTTCGATGCAGGATCTTAGTTGGTGATGACTGCACACAGAGAATACTGTTTCAAAGAACTGGTTTATTTACTGGGGGAAGGGGATAACTATGTCACTAAGGAGGAGGCCAGGGTCTCTGGGGTAAGGCTTTATGGCTGTGTATAATTGGCCAGCACAGGAGTGTTGGAAGATGCTTTATCTACATACTCAGGGATTGCAGCATGGTGGTGGTGGGGAACCTTATAAGGTCAAACAAGGAGTGAAGTGTTATTAGTGTTAGGGTAGTGCATTCTTACTAGGGTTGATGATGGGGAGCTGGCTTTATGGTGTCAGGCTGAGAGGGTGAGGTAGCCAATTCCTGCCATCCTCAAGTTTGAGGTTTCTGGGGCTGAGGCTCCCTGGAACTTTTCCATACCCCTGGGCCATTAAGGTTTCACATTTGCATAACAAAGGTTAGAACAGAAACTTAAAGGAGAGTTGAGGTCTGAGGTGAGGTATAATAGCTGAACAATGAATAGTTAAAGCTCAAATACTGAATTCATTTTAAGAAATTACCTGTGACTTAACTAAGATGAGTAAGACATACAACCTGAGCTTTCATATAGCACTCTGCAAATAATTCCTCTATGCACACTCTTAATGACCCTATAATTATCTCATTCTTTAAAATAGTCTGTAGAAACTTACTGAAGGGAAGGCTCCTTACTTAATTACTGTAAATCCCATCATTTGCTTAGTAGGAAGGAATTTCTGTTTATTGACAGGTTAAAATGATGTTATAATAAGTGTATCTGACACCTTAATATAATGAATAATGTAAATAAACTTATCAATAGAAAGACCAGATTTATGTATAAAATGATAAAAATGCTGATCATAATTTCATTTATTGATTGATTTATGTGTACATGTGTATAGTGTGTGCCTATGCCCTAGTATACCTGAAGAAAATGTGGTTGTAGGAAGTTAAAGAAACTAAAAAGGGAAATGAGGTAAGGGAGAAGCAAGAGGGAGGAAAAGCAACAGAAATAATATTTGAAAAAGCTCTAACAAAACCTAATCAATTTCAACTATCAAAATTCTATTTTGTGCCTCCATCTTTTCTCAAATTCATCTATGTCATCAGTTTTAGATGATAAATGATATTACCCACTAACAATAGTATGGGTAAAGTGTATTAACTTTCATAACTAAGAGCAGACACATTCAATTATAAAAACATTAGTAGAAAAATATTGACCTCTTGAAAGAAAATAATTTTGCCAGCAGATTAACTTTGGACTTGAAATGGAGTTTTTCCCTGTGTCTCCAGCTTGTTCAAGGTCCTACAAGCATTGTCTTCCTAAGCTTCCACAATTGAAAGGCTTCATTTCTTCAAGTAAAAATTTCTTTATAATTGTATGTGCTTATATGAGTCTGCTGTATACAGCACTAGTCCCATGAGATTACATAACCTTATGATGTTGTATCTGTCTTAGTTTGTGAAAGCATATATTAATACATCTCTCTTCATACTTATAGTATGTGTTTATTTAGTGCATCCTTGTGTATGTGTTTCTTTTCTCTAAGGTATATATATACATATATATATATATATATATATATATATCAGCAATTAATGAAAAAAATTGGCCATGAATTTAAAAGAAAGTAGTAAAAAAGTATATGGGAGGGTTTAGAAGGAGAAAAGGCAATAGGGGGATAATAATTGTTATTTCTAAAATGAGGAAATAATTTTAAAACATACTTAATTAAAGTCATAATTTAGGAATTCTTGGAAAAAGTTTCATCATGTTTTCTTTTGACTTCTGTATATCTTCTTCAGTGTACTTCACTGCAAAATAAAACTTGGATCTGCTTTTATTACTAATCATGCTGATCATATTACACTGGTAATAGAGCACCATTGCTAGCAATCATTCCCTTATTACAAACTTTATCTCATTCTTTATGATGTTCTTCATTTGGTCTTTACTCATTTGTTAGGATTCTAAGAATGGATTTTGGCCTATGGTCAACTCAATGTCTTTTGACCATAGTTTTATTTTTTGAATATTAGTGCTTCTGCCAATTTAGAAATATCAATACTAACAACTATCCAAGTGCTTATATAAATATACTTCCATTTGGTTTGTGTATTGTGTTGACTTAGGTAATTTTTGGAGAATCCTTCTATTGCTAGATGAGTTTTTCAGATAAAAACTCTGCTTGTCCTTTGTAATTTGTGAGATTTCAAAATATCCATTCTTCCTAATGTATATTTTATATATCTATCAACTGTGAAATTTCTTTGGAAAATTTAAAATACTGTTATTCTTTTAAGAAAAAAACAATCTTATTTTCTGAAGAATGTTTGAAGGTAGGCCTGATGTGAGTCAATAGGAGAGAACAGAGATAAAGCTGTGCAATCTCTGATAAAAAAAAAATTGGGAATGTTAATAGCATTTTGACAAAGAATGAAAATACTACAGATATTGATTGGATTAATTTCACAATGCTTGTCAATTTCAAATTAAAGTTGTTATTTGTCTCTCACAATAATTTTCTCTTGGAACAAAGTTACAATTATCAGCATTTATTGACTTCAGATATTTGATAAACTCCAAACACAAGCTATTATAAAATAGTATGTAAAGTACCTGTTTAAATAGAGCTAAGTAATTGAATACAAGAACTACTGCTGTTTAAAGTCAATGAAGTGGACTAAACTTCATGGCTTCTGCTTAGCTAATCTTAAAGTCTAAAAGGAACAGGATATCAGCCTTCTTTTCAGTGGTCAATGGTTATTTCCCTAATATGCCATTCTATTTCTTAATACCGGGTCTTTATACATTTCTTTTATTTCTTAAATTATTTATGAATTTAGCTCTCCATCTGTGGGGAGCGGGTGTGGCAGCAGTCCCAAAGGTGCCAGGGACTGCAGCTAAGTCAAATGACTTGCACCTGACTTCCTCATATAAGACACAAACATCTTGAGTGCTGCGCAGGTGTACCAGGATTCAGGTGAATCCAATTTGGTGGAGATTTGCCCCTGCTGCCCTGATTAGCTGAAGCCTCGTGACTGGCGAGGGGGCGTGGCCTGCGGTGCGTGGATGAGAGAGAGTATAAAAGGAGTGAGAGGCCCAGGGTCCAGGGGAGATATAAACAAGAAGAATCAGGACTGAGTAAACTGCTGTTAGAAGGACTGGTGGTCCCGTCGTTCTTGCTGGTCGAGAGCGGGCATGACAATTGGTGGCCCATACGGGGAACCGACTCCCCCACCGAGTTCAGAACTTTCAGCAGTCAGTGGTTGCTGGCAGGGTAAGTTCACGGTGAGTGAAACTTGCGACCCCAGGAGTTTGGGAAGGACCTCGGATAAAATAGAGGTGAGCATAAAGTTGCCAGGAAGTAGGCACAAAGTAACCCAGGAGTTTGGGAAGGACCTCGGATAAAATAGAGGCAAATATAAAGTTGCTAGGAAGCAGGCAGGCTTTGGGACAAGTTAAGGTTCCTGGTTTTGGGACAAGTTAAGGTTCATGGTTTAGGGATAGATTAAGGAACTATGATAACCTCAGTGTAGTGATCAATAGATCCTCGCTGTGTAGTTATGCTTTTTTCTCCCATTGACCCTTTGTGGGTAGGTCTGATAGTTTTGGTCTTGTTTGTTCTGATATATGGACTCTGTTACTGTTTGAATCGAGAGGCAGTCAAGACAGGTCAGAAAATCCTTGCAGAGCAACAAGAGACTATGTCAAAGGAAGAGAAGGGCTTAAAAAGAAAAAAGAAAAAGGAGATCCAGATTTAAATTCAGTGAGGAGTCTGACCCCTGAGGCTAGACAAGCCTTATCCATTGTAGAAAAGGAGCTGAGTAAAGCGCAATTAATGAGATGTAAGGAGGGAGTGCCCATCAACCTTTTGATACTGCACACAGAAATGCAGCCCACTGGTTTAGTTTGGCAAGAAGGACCTTTGCTCTGGATTCATCCCAGAATATCCATGGGTAAGACCATGGAACATTATCCAACTGCAGTAGTAAATTTGGCGTTGGTAGGAGTTCAACAATGTTTGCAGCATTTTGGATGTCAACTGAGTATAAAAACAAAAGGGGGGAACAGGCTATAGCCGCACCCCTAAAATGAACAGGCAGCTGCTAACGTTGCTGCAGGAAATCCAGCATGGGATAGGGATATGCTGCTTGGTCAAGGTCGATTTGCACAACAACAGTCAGGATATCCAGTACAGGTGTTTAAGCAGGTGAATCAGATTGCCATAAGGGCACAGAAATCATTGCCCAACAGAGGGGAAGCTAGTGAAAACTTGACTTTCATATTGACTTCCCAGATGAACACACAGGTGATTGAGGTTATGGTCTCATTACCACGAGGTATTGTGTCCATCTCCCCTGGGGATCGACCAGATCCGGTATTGACATGGGCGAGAGGGTCTGTTTGTGTGTTTCCACAGGACCAGACGGAACCTCTTTGGGTGCCGGAGAGATCGGTGAGACGCTGCAAGAATGAGGCTCCTGATCCAGTTGCCCCTGTGGATGTGGTGGATATTCCCACAACCACAAACAATGGAGCCGAGATGGGAGATCCTTTCGGTATTCCAGAAGCCGATACCAGCTCGACATGACATTCAAATTTTTCCATGCTTTTTGATCC
Source organism: Mus musculus (assembly GCF_000001635.26). Lineage (NCBI taxonomy): Eukaryota > Metazoa > Chordata > Mammalia > Rodentia > Muridae > Mus > Mus musculus. The sequence continues at coordinate 67,623,371 of NC_000086.7, forward strand.
CTGAATTCCCCTTAAAGAGATAGCCCCGCTGGCCATCTATCCCTTGCTTCAGGGAAGATGAGCGGGGATGAGAGCCCTGGGATGTATGCTTGTTATAGTGTGTGTGTTTTGTGTTTGGCACATGTGTTAGGTGCAGAGTGTGCGGCCCGCACTTTCGCCATGGTAGCGTAGGCTTTTGCTGCAGTGGAGGCGGGACAATCTCCTCAGATTCGGTTTGCCGCTCTAAAAGAAATTATGCTGCGTTATGCCGTGGGGTGCGAGGCTAAGCACTGCACAGAGGATAGCTTGCTGTTGGCATCCTGTGGAAGGCACGTCTGATTGCATGAAGGTTCAGTGTCCTAGTTCCCTTCCCCCAGGAAAAACGACACGGGAGCTGGCCAAGACCTCTCTGGGTGATGAGCCTAAGGGATGGTTTTGTGTAGGGCCCCTATGCTTGCACACTGGGGATCAGACCTCTACCTTCACCCATGAGGCTTGCTTGCAGCAATTAAGATCTGGCCATAGGTTAATTAACATCCTGGCCTTTTGATGCACCTGCCGCAAGCAAAACACAATCTCCCCAGGTGTGGCTTGGCATAATAGAGAGGTAGTCAGTGATAACACTCCCTGGGCATGTCACCAACCTAAGACAGGGATCAAACCAATGCTGTTTGTCACCCAAGGACGGGTAAGGGGCATGGCTGCTGGGGGCTATCTACAGACATTCTCTCTGCCAAAAAAGAAAAAAAGGGGGAATTGTGGGGAGCGGGTGTGGCGGCAGTCCCAAAGGTGCCAGGGACTGCAGCTAAGTCATATGACTTGCACCTGACTTCCTCATATAAGACACAAACATCTTGAGTGCTGCGCAGGTGTACCAGGATTCAGGTGAATCCAATTTGGTGGAGATTTGCCCCTGCTGCCCTGATTAGCTGAAGCCTCGTGACTGGCGAGGGGGCGTGGCCTGCGGTGCGTGGATGAGAGAGAGTATAAAAGGAGTGAGAGGCCCAGGGTCCAGGGGAGATATAAACAAGAAGAATCAGGACTGAATAAACTGCTGTTAGAAGGACTGGTGGTCGCGTCGTTCTTGCTGGTCAAGAGTGGGCGCGACATCCATCTAGCTTCTAACTTCTACTCATCTTTTTTCTGAAAAGGCTCTTCTATGACTCCTCACTTAGATGATCTGTTTTTCTAATGTCATGAATTATGGTTACCAAATATTTGTCACACACAAAGCTTAATGGTATGCTTTCCCTATGATAATTAAGTGTGACAATTGTGCATTTTGTTAATCCAAACTGTCACATTTGGAGAAGTTCTGTTAAAAGAATATTAAACAACTTTTCATATATTTATATGTTTATGAGACTAAAACCTTATTTAACTTAATTGCATTAGTAATTAACCAAACAGATTCCAGAGAATGCATAGATAGAAAGACTAACATTAGAAAACTCATTTCTAAACTGGAAATTTGTCATACAAAAACAAATTTGTGTTCCAAGGGAGTTCTCATATCTAGCACAAGGATAGTTCAAGTACAAAATTTAAGTATTGGTTATCTAGCAAAGTTAACCAAGAAGCAAATTTTCAAGTCAGTGCAACACTTCAGTTTTACTTTGGAATTCCACATAAACCTTAGCTCAGCTTTTGTGTTATGATTGAAATTTGGGAGAAGTTTTTATTGAAAAATTAAAACTTGTATGATATATTCTGATCAGGATTCCCTCTCCCCTAACACCTCCTAGACTAAAACTCATGGCATCTGCTTAGAAAACAAAAATGCAAACAAAACCTCCCAAACAACAAAGAAACAAGAAACACATACAGAGAGAGACACGCATACATCATAAAACACAAAATAGAAGCCATAACATATAAGCAAAAGACCAGTAAAATAAAAACCGCCTAAACAATGCAATGTGAGATAAAAGTGCAAAATTAGAATTGAGTTCATTTTGTGATGACTATCTGGAGGCATAGCATATACTCTGAAGTGTGATTAATAAAGCCAGTGAGGCTTCACTAGAGAAAAAAAAATAGATTTTTTTCCAAGCAGTTGTTAACTAAAGATAGCTTCTTAGTCAGGGTTGGCAGTTTGTGTCCACATTCCAGTTTCAGAACTGAGATCCTATCTGGTTTGGATATTCACTTGTCACACCTAAGCTCCTACAGTCTCTGTGGTTCATATGTATATCAGTCCTGCTGTGTTTAGAAGGCATTCTTTTCTCTGTGCTCCCCTATGGGTCTTACAAACTTTCAATATCCTTTTCCACACAGCTTCTTGAGGCCTGAGGAGAAGGGTTAAGAGGAAGGCATCCTATTTAGGAATTAGTGTCCCAAAGCCTCTCTTTCGCTACACATTGTCCAGCTACGAGTTTGTTTGTTTTTTTCCATATACAGCAGGAAGAAATTTTTTGGACAATGGCTAAGTAAGAGATTTATGAAGATAGTAGAATGCTATTATGAGTCATTTTATTATTACATTCCTTTAACAGAGCAGTAGTAGTTGGTTTGTCACTAGGTCCATGACCTATCTAGTTTCAGGTTCTTAACCATGAAAACAGAGTCACAAATGGGTTTCATCTCACAGAATAGACCATAAATCTATTCATATATTGGTTAGTTACTCCCACAGTTTTTGTACAATTATTATTCTAGTACATCTTGTAGGCAGATCTTCATTGTAGGTCACAGGGTTTGTAGTAGGGTTAATGTTTATCTTTTTCCCTCTGGTAGCATGCAGAATTCCTTCATGTCCCATGAACAGTAGTTAGTAGTGATAAAGTCTCTACTTACCCACCAGCTAGACTTTTTCATGTTCATTTATGTACATGATGTCTTTCGTAATAAGGCCTTACCATCAATTTGTGGAGAACAACTGTCTTAGTCAGGGTTTCTATTCCTGCACAACCATCATGACCAAGAAGCAAGTTGGGGAGGAAAGGGTTTATTTCACTTACACTTCCATACTGCTGTTCATCAGCAAAGGAAGTCAGGACTGGAACTCAAGCAGGTCAGGAAGCAAGAGCTGATTCAGAGGCCATGGAGGGATGTCCTTACTGGCTTGCCTCCCCTGGCTTGCTTCCCCTGGCTTGCTCAGCCTGCTCTCTTATAGAGCCAAGACTACCAGCCCAGAGATGGTCCCACCCACAAGGGGCCTTTCCCCCTTGATCACTAATTGAGAAAATACCTTACAGTTGGATCTCATGGAGGCATTTCCTCAACTGAAGCTCCTATCTCTGTGATAACTCCAGCTGTGTCAAGTTGACACAAACTAGCCACTACAACAACCAATAATTTTGGCAGTAGTCTGAGATGTTTAAGGGCTTCCCCTAGTCTCCTTTGGCTAATAACTCAACAAGATGTAACCCATTCCTGGCATAAGAGGCTTAATTGATGGAGAAAGATGTCTAGTTGGAACATTATCTCTTACATTATTTGGTGATTCCATTTAGATTACTTTCATATATGTAGATATTTAAGAAGCTTCTACAGCAATTTTCATGGAGACAAAGCATTCATTTATAGGAGATTTCCAAATTTTACCTGACTTACCTCAATTTGCATAAAATGAAGGACTCCTTTGCCTTCTCATTAGTTTCTCATTCTAATTTTGTCCATAGATTAGAATGTTTAGTACATTTTTGTCTGATAAGATCTTATTATCAGAAAGTAATAAATAAACACAATTTATCCCCAATGGACACAGTAAAAAAAAATTTGATCACAGACAATGGATAACACATTTGCATGATATACCTATGTGTCAGCCTTTCTTCAATTGGAAGGAAAATACTTGAAGACAGGTACTGTATTCATGTTTATTTCATTAGTATTAATGTAACTTAGGATAGTCTTAAACAAGTGTTGCTCAGTCAGTTCATATGTATATATATATATGTATGTATGTATGTATGTATGAAGGTTTCTTAGATGATAATGTTAGAAAAATAACTCAATAATCAAAAATAACTATCTTTGTGAGGCAAGAATTATAAGATGAAATTGTCAGTAAATGAATAACTAAATCATATAAACCAATTATTAATATGTATTTGCAAGATAAAATGTGGGACCAAAAGACAGGTAGAGAGGATAGAGGGTTGGGGTTTAAGCTAGGTCTATGATATGTAGTAGCTGGAAATGACTGTCTACATAGACAGTATTCAGGAATACTGCTAGCATACCTCTCTACTGTAATGACTTCATCGCATTTTCAAAATGTGAAACAAAGTGAACCCATCCTTTTCCTCCATGTTTCTCTTTGTTCCTTCATCATTCTTTTCCTTTGAATATGTGTGGTCAGGTTATTTTCTAAAGAAAATGAACAACTAATTAACACATATAGGTTGTTAGGCAATACAGTCTTACATCAATTCACTTTTGAATTTTTAATTAGATATTTTCTTTATATACATTTCAAATGTTATCCCCTTTCCTGGATTCCCCTCCAAAAACACCCTATCCCCTTCCACCACTCCCTGCTCACCAACCCACCCACTTCCTGGACCTGTTATTTTCCTATACTGGGGCATAGAACCTTCATAGGACCAAGGACCTCTCCTCCCATTGATGACCAACTAAGTCATCCTCTGCTACATATGCAACTAGAGCCATGAGTCCCACCATATGTTTTCTTTGATTGGTGGTATAGTCCCAGGGAGCTCTGGCGGTACTGGTTAGTTCATATTGTTGTTCCTTTTATGGGGTTGCAAAACCCTTCAGCTCCTTGGGTACTTTCTCTAGCTCCTCCATATATAACCTTTCCTCAGTCCAATGGATGGAGATGAGCACCCACCTCTGTATTTGTCAGGCATTGGCAGAGGCTCTCATGAGACAGCTATATAGGTTCCTGTCATCAAGCACTTCTTCGCATCTACAATAGTGCCCGGGTTTGGTGGTTGTATATGGGATGGATCCCCAGGTGGGGCAGTCTATGGATGGTCATTCCTTCAGGCTCTGCTCTATACTTTGTCTCTTTAACTCCTTCCATGGTTATTTTGTTCCCCTTTCTAAGAAGGATCAAAGTATTTTGATCCACACTTTGGTCTTCCTCCTTCTTGAGTTTCATGTGTTTTGAGAATTGTATCTTGGGTATTCTAGGATTCTGGGCTAATAGCCACTTATCAGTGAGTGCATATCACGTGTATTCTTTTGTGATTTGGTTACCTCACTCAGAATGATATTCTCCAGATCCATCCATTTGCCTAAGAATTTCATGAGTTCATTGTTTTTAATAGCTGAGTAGTAGTCCATTGTATAAATGTATTTTCGGTATCCATTCCTCTGTTGAAGGACATCTGGCTTCTTTCTAGCTTCTGGCTATTATAAATAAGGTTGCTATGAAGAAAGTGATGTGAATGCCTTATTACATGCTGGAGAATCTTCTGAGCATAAGCCCAACAGTGGTACTGCTGGGACTTCAGGTAGTACTATGTCCAATTATCTGAAGAACCACCAAACTGATTTCCAGAGTGGTTGTACCAGCTTGCAATCCCACCAGTAATGGAGTAGTGTTCTTCTTATTCCACATCCTCACCAGCATCTGCTGTAACCTGAGTTTTTGATCTTAGCCCTTATGACTGGTGTGAGGTGGAATCTCAGTGTTGCTTTGATTTGTATTTCCCCAATGACTAAGGATGTTGAACAGTTTTTTAGGTGCTTCTCAGCCTTCTTTAGCTCAGTACTCCATTTTTAATAGGGTAATTTGTTTCTCTGGAGTCTAACTTCTTGAATTCTTTGTATATATTAGATATTAGCCCTCTATGGGTTGTAGGATTGGTGAAGATCATTTCCCAATCTGTTGGTGGCCTTTTTGTCTTCTTGACAGTGTCCTTTTCCTTACAGAAGCTTTGCAATTTTATGAGGTCCCATTTGCCATATACTTGGTGTTATATCACAAGCCATTGGTGTTCTGTTCAGGAATTTTTTTCCCCTGTGTCAATATGCTCGAGGTTCTTAATCACTTTCTCTTCTATCAGTTTTAGTGTATCTGGTTTTATGTCAAGGTCTTTGATCCATTTGGACTTGAGCTTTGTACAAGAAGGTAAGAGTGGAACAATTCCATTTACACAATGGAGTACTACTCAGCTATTAAAAAGAATGAATTTATGAAATTCTTCGGCAAATGGATGGACCTGGAGGACATCATCCTGAGTGAGGTAACCCAATCACAAAAGAACTCACATGATATGTACTCACTGATAAGTGGATATTAGCCCAGAAACTTAGAATACCCAAGATATAAGATACAATTTGCAAAACACATGAAACTCAAGAAGAACAAAGACTAAAGAGTGGACACTTTGCCCCCTTCTTAGAATTGGGAACAAAACACCCATGTAAGGAGTTATAGAGACAAAGTTTGGAGCTGAGACGAAAGGATGGACCATCCAGAGACTGCCTTCCCCGGGGTTCCATCCAATAATAAGCCTTCAAACGCTGACACTATTACGTACACCAGGAAGATTTTGCTGAAAGGACCATGCTATAGATGTCTCTTTTGAGGATATGCCAGAGCCTAGCAAACACAGAAGTGGATGCTCACAGTCAGCTATTGGATGGATCACAGGACCCCCAATGGAGGAGCTAGAGAAATTACCCAAGGAGCTGAAGGCGTCTGCAACCCTATTGGTGGAACAACAATATGAACTAACCAGTACCCCCTGGAGCTCATGTCTCTAGCTGCATATGTATCAGAAGATGGCCTAGTAGGCCATCAGTAGAAAGAGAGGCCCATTGGTCTTGTAAACTTTATATGCCTCAGTACAGGGGAACACCAGGGCCAAGAAGTGGGAGTGGGTGTGTAGGGGAGTGGAGGGGGAGGGTATGGGGGACTTTTGGGATAGCATTGAAAATGTAAATTGAGAAAATACCTAATAAGAAAAAGAGTGGATCAATTCCCATTCTTCTACATGATAACTACCAGTTGAGCCAACATCATTTGTTGAAAATGCTGTCTTTTTTTCCTCTGGATGGATATAGCTCCTTTGTCAAAAGATCAAGTGGCCATAGGTGTGTGGGTTCATTTCTGGGTCGTCAATTCTATTCAGTTGATGTACCTGCCTGTCATTGTACCATTACCATGCAATTTTGGTCACAATTGCTCTGTAGTACAGCTTGAGGTCAGGGATGGTGATTCCGCCAGAAGTTATTTTATTGTTGAGAAAAGTTTTTGCTAACATGGGTTTTTTGTTATTCCAGATGAATTTGAGAATTGCTCTTTCAAACTCTATGAATAATTGAGTGGGAATTTTGATGGGGATTGTACTTAATAAGTAGATAGCTTTTGGCAAGATGACCATTTTTACTATATTAATCCTGCCAATCCATGAGCATGGGAGATCTTTCCATCTTCTGAGATCTTCTTCGGTTCCTTTCTTCAGAAATTTAAAGTTCTTTTGATACAGGTCTTCCACATGCTTAGTTACAGTCACACTGAGGTGTTTTATAATATTTGTGACTATTGTGAAAATTGTTGTTTCCCTAATTTCTTTTTGAGCCTGTTTATCCTTTGTGTAGAGAAAGGCCAGTGATTTGTTTGTGTTAATTTTATATCCAGCTTCTTCACTGAAGTTGTTTATCTGGTTTAGGGGTTGGAAAATTCAGTTCTGAGTGCCTTCAAAAAGAAACTGGAGAAAGCATACACTATCAGCTTCACTGAAAACCTGAAATCTCTAGAAAAAAAAGAAACAAATTCACCCAAGGGGAGTAGACAACAGGAAGTAAACTTAGGGCTGAAATCAACCAAGTGGAAACAAAAAGAACTATACAAAGAATCAACAAAACCCAGGAGCTGGTTCTTTGAGAAAATCATCAAAATAGACAAACCCTTAGTCTGACTAATTAGAGGTCACTTGGATAATTTGCAAATTAACAAAATCAGAAATGAAAAGGGAGACATAACAAAAGAATCTGAGGAAATCCAAAAAATCAACAGATCCAATTACAAAAGCCATTAGTCAAAAGAACTGTCAGCAGCAGTTTCCAGATTTCCTCAGCTACTTCCTCCATAACAGTTCCAAGACCACTCTAGCAATTTTCCAGCCCCCACACCCTGCTAATGGAATGTCAGAAGAAATGGATCCAACAGATTAACATAGAGGTCACTTATGCTGGAATAGCCTGATTTGCTTTAAATCAAGCCTGCAAGCTTACTTTGGTGTCTCTCTATCTTGGTACTGGAGAGACCCCAGAATGCTGGACTTCTCCAGAATTAAACACTCTTTGAGTTTACATACTATTTGAGTTCAGAGTGTCACTCTTCAGCGAATCATGGACCCTTACATTATGACAAGAGGCATTCTGATAGAAATATAAACCAACTTTACATTGTTCTGTTTCACAGGGTGGGCATTGGTCATGCAGATATATTATTTGCTAAAAATGTAACAAAGATCTAGATGATAACTCACCTCAGATTTAAAATAGCTGAATAAGGAAACTCAAAATCACTTTGTAATTGTTTTGGGTAGACTGCTTTTTTTTTTTTTTTTTTTTTTTACACACCAAATCTTTTTGTACTATCAGAAGACTCAAATGGACAATTGAGCAAACCTAATACTTCATGCCTCATATTTTATAACTTCCTGAACCTGGAAATTGTCTACAGAACTGAATGAAGATGGAATGTAACGCCCATTCCAAACATCTAATTTTTGTGTTAATCCTTTCAGTTTATGAGGACTTTATTTTCCCTTTTATTTGTATATTTTTAATTGAACTAGAATGCAGTAGGTTTTCATGTGACTTTCCCATAACTTCCCCTTCATTTGGTTAGTAGTCATCCTTCCCACAAACAGCAGACACCTAACTTTTCTTTCTGCCATTCCTTTAGTGTTTAATTCTTTCTGTCCTGATATTCTGCCTCTATACTTTCAAGTATGTTCTATACCATTACACAATTTAAGGCTCCCTGTCCCAAAATGTTTACTTTCTAGTTTTCTGGCTCATATAAGGTATTCTAAGGTGAAGATATAGAACCAAACAGTCCAATTGACACTAGGATATGCATGGCGATAGAACATGAAACATGTGCCTTTCTGAGCTTAGATTGACTCTGTCAGCATACTTTTGAAAACAGTTTCATCTATTCACCTGGAGGCTTGTTTTCTTTACAGCTTAATTAAATCATACTATGTATATGCACTGTATTTTCATTACCCATTCATAAGTTTATGGACATTTAGGATGATTCAATTTTCAGGGTTTTGTAAATAGGATAGCCATGAACATGGATTAGAAAATTACTTTGTAGAAGGATACAGGGTCTTTTGAGAAGATGCCCAGAATTTGTGTTAGCTATATCATATGGTAGTTATAATTTACTATTTTCAGAAGATACCATACTAACTCCAAAATTGGACACATTCATACTGCCACCAACACAGGTAAAAAGGTATCTTTCCCTGTATCCATGCCAACATTTATAATTACTATTTGGATTCTTGATGATGTCCAATTTGATTGGTATGCAATACAAATTTAAGGTAGTTTTAATCCTTATTTCTATACTAGCCAATATATTGAATACTTTTACAGATGTTTATTAGTCATTTATATTTCTTCTTTTTAGATTTCTGTTAAATAACATTGCACATTTAAAATTAGGTTTTGTTTTTTTTTTTTTTGATGCTTAGAATTTTGGAGTTCCTTGTATATTCTAATCATTAATCTATTATAAATATGTCTAGAAAATATTTTCTTCCATTCTGTGGGATACCTGTGCATTGCACTGACAGGTTTTTGTTGTTGTGCTTTGGTTGTAGTTGTAAAGAAGCTATTTGTTTTCATTAGATCCCATATGTTAGTTGTTGGTATTGTTTCCTGTATGACTAGATCCTAACTAAAAACCCTGAGCAGTCCCACTAGAAATTTCAGGGTATTACATTCTAAATTGAAGTCCTTGACTCATTTGGAGTTGAGTTTTGTAGAAGGTGTATATTCAGGGTCTAGTTTCATTACTTTACATGTTGACACTTGTTTTCCCTGGTGCTATTTGTTGATGACACTAACTTCTTAGTGTGTAATTTTCTTCATTCACTGAAAGGATCATGCTATTTCTCCCTTTAAGTATATTAATGTGAGGCCCTTTATTAACTTATTTATGTATGTTGAACCAGCCCTGAATTGTTATGAACAAGATCATGTTAACTTGGTCATGAAAAGAACATCATCTGATGTTAAATTAAATTTGAACTTTATTGAGAACTTTTACATATCTGTTAATAATAGAAATAAGTATGTACTTTTTCTTGATTATTTCCCTTTTATTTCTCTCACCCAGTCTATTTTCTCTCACTCCATTGGTCTCTCACTCTCTTGCTTTCTCACTTTCTTGCTCTCTTGCTCTCTTCTCTCTGTTTCTCATTTTAGTGTGCTTTAGTCTGATTTTGGTATAATTTCTTCTTTGAATCCAAGACAGGGGAAGCTGTCAGGAGCAGACTAATCTCAGCATGTGAATAAATAACATTAAATGCCATATTCTGTGGATTTCTGTCATTTTTGGAAACCAACTATCTATGTAAAGTAACCTGGACTGTTGTCCATTAACTACTCTCGGCTATTTCTAATTAAAATCTTGAAAATACTCTAACAATGAACTCAGTGCCATGAATTTGCTTCTTGGCCCTGAACTCACAGGCTTAAACATCTTAGATCAGATTAAAATAACAGTTACAGAAGGACTGGGTCTAATCCTTGTACTTACAAAATTTTGTATCAACAGAAGAAATTTATACCAATGAAATCTTTGATTTTGCAACAAAATAAATTATGCATCATTTAAGAAATTATGACTTCAGCTTAGTAACAATTAAAAAGATTTATACCAAATGAGATCATGGCTAGACAATCAGTTCTATCTATTCCTCCCTGTTCCAATATGACCATTCTACATTCCCTAGAAAGAAAACTTATTAATAACCCTCTCTAGCACCAAATCCCAGGGGACTGGGTCGATGAGTCTTCATAACTTCTTCAAGCTGAATATGGACATTGAGATATTATGGAGGGGGGAGGGGAGGAAAAATAGGATTTATTAGTCTCTGATGTCTGTGTCTTAACTGGATCTGGGTTAGAGTCCAGGACATCAGGAGTTCAAGCAGGTCAGTTCTGCATGTCTGATGAGGAAATTCACCAGGGCTGTATATTCCATAATATATAAATCTCAAAATAAAATTTTAATATCATCAAGATATATTTTTGTTTGATATTCTGGAATCTAGTCCTCTAGAGGTCTCCCTTAATCATATCTGATACACATAACTCTGGAAGATGTAAATACCTTAGTCACATTTTCCACAAACACAAAGACCTAGTCCCCTTCTCCACTCATATGTTACAGATTTGTAGCTTGGTCTTCGTGTGTGTCCCCCAACAATTGGAACAGGAGATTTTGCTTAATCTGTTGCCTTCCTGAGGATCCTGTTGCCCTGACTGTGCTGCCTGTCTGACCTCAGTGGGAGAGGATATGCCTAGCCCTGAAGTGAGTTGATGTACTGGAGATGGGGGTTATTCCCAGAGGGGGTCTTCCTTCTCAGAGGAGAAGGGAAGGGAAGAATGGTGGAAGCATTTGTGTGAGGGGTACTAGGAGGAGGTGGATGATCTTTTGATGCAAAGTGAACAAATAAGTTTTTAAAAAGATAAGCTTATTCTAGAATGGTGGATTTATGTACTCATACTATTCTGGCAGTTAGGGAGACACAGTTTTAGCTAGTTTAGCTCTTGGAAAGTGGATAGTTCCCCATTCTATCAGTTAGAGGAGTGCTATTTCATTAAAGCCAACTAACCTGAATCTGAAATTCAATGTAGAGATCCTGGACACTTAATTAGAGAGTTTAATCTCTTCCATTTATATTAGGTTTATGTGTTGTGAGGATCAGCCAAGTATCCTCAGAGTTATAAGCTTTACAGGAAATAACAAATAACAATTTAGCAAAGATATCCTACGTTTATTACTTGTGTGATATAGTTTGCTGCATGGCACTTTAAAAAGTGCATGCTACTTCCATGAGTTAGAAACTTCAGATTCTTATGTAGTTGCAAAATAAAATTTATTTGCAGCTAGGATAAAAGTGTTTGGCATAGTAACTGTATTCATTGTGGAGGAAAAAAAAAAAAAAACACATGTATCAGTACCAGAACCCATATTTTCAAAGGCCAGGGTACAAATGGGGTTGGAGAAAGTCAGGAGGTCCCAGATTCCACTACGAAGAAATCCTGTCTGCCATTTTATTACTCATCTTTAGTGAGCAGGGGTGGAGAGTAGGAGGAAGCTGGTAGCTACCTATGAACTTTGTAAAGAAACAGATGAAAGAGATGGTTTCAGCATCCTGGATTTATGAACAATATGAAGATATCCTTCTTGCAAGGAAGTATGCAAAAATATGCCCCTTGAAATTATGAAGAGAGAGTTTGTGGCTAGCAATGGGCAGTAAATTGATCATTCTACCAAATTAAGCTTGCTATATAATAGAGAATTTAGTTGTTGAAAACATACTTCTGGTATAACTCATAGGTAGTGTTATATAGTCCTTAAAAGTCTCCTTTTTGAAATCAGATAGATAATACTCTTTCTTAATACTTTAGCAGCTATAATTCCCTGGGAACATCATATTAAAAATAGCTCTGTTTTAATAAAAGGAAATGATGTGATAGCTCATACATATTTGTTTGCAGTTATATGAAAATGATACCTTATTTTCCATGTAAGTATGTGTTGTGAATATTAATAATTCATAACCATTATTTCTTGGCCCCACCCTTAGCAAAGCACCTAAAGAATGAAATTTATGTATGTTATTAAGGAACATTAGGTAAATTTTAAAAAGTGTATTTCAAACAATATCAAAAGCATATTTACCATTAGAGAAAGAATAGGATACACTCTTTCAACATGCCATGTCTTCTGGATTCTGTTTTATGATTTTAAGTAAGGTCTCTCTCCTTCAATCAGTTTCAGACATATGCCCCATGCATCACAGTCTTGTCCCTAGTCAAAGATGATGCGGTCACAATTTTGGGAAATCATGCCAGGCAGTTGAATTTCTCTATTTTATCTTCTCACCATGCCTTAAAAGGCCAGTAACTGTATGACTGACATACTTAACCTTTTTAGCATAATAGTGTCTTAAATATTTTAACATGTGTGCAAAATTTGGAACATTCAAAAAGAATCAACAATGTACTGTAAATTTTTCAGTTTTTTTGAATAAGTCAATGCTATGAAAAGATAAATGGGAGTGTGGAAGACCACAGATCATTAGAGACCAGAGATATAGTAATTCCATATTTGGTGTAAGACTTATTCTGATCCAATTTGAACAACACAATTATTATAAAAAGAGCTTTAGTTTATTAGTGGATTATACCATACATGATATTGAGAAATCACTACTATTTTATTTACTGATAATGCCATTGTAGTTAGGTTTTCCAAAGGTCCATTATTTCAGGTATATAGTACACATGAAATCAGAAAATGATGCATTTTGTTTGTTTGTTTTGGTTTTTGTTTGTTTTTTATTTATTTATTTTTTAATTAGGTATTTTCTTCATTTACATTTCAAATGATATCCCAAAAGCCCCCCAGACTCCCCCTCAACCCCCTACCCACCCACTCCCACTTCTTGGCCTTGGGGTTCCCCTGTACTTTTGAAGTTTTCATTAAATGTTGCTTACAGAGTAAAGGAACAAAGATAAAAGAAAAAAATCATTTCATAATTAGTGAATAAACAAGGCTGTTGTTAGGTCATTTTCTATATGTACTCTTTGTGAACATTTGGGAAAATTCTAAGAGCATACTTATTGAAATATAGGCCATTGGTGGTATTGGGTAACCTATCCAGAGAAGTGCTGATGAGCTCGCCCTGGTGGTGTGGATAAAAGGGAGAGGGGGCAGACAATAAGCTGACCAGCTCAGCTATCACCCAGGCCCAAATCCAGGGTTCTGAGTTAGCCCAACCCAAAATTTACATCATCTTTGTTTTTGGAGCACGTGAAAGAGCCAGTCTTGCCTATCTAAAGGTGAAGGCTCTCCAAGATACAGGGCAACAACAGGATAACCAGGATGAGCCTTGGTGAGGATCCAGTATTGATGATATCAAAGAAGCCAGAGACCTAGAACCAAATCAGTGAATCATTGCAATGAACATCTCTAAATGAAGATATGTGGACAGATATATTTTGGGGCACAATGTGAATTATTACAGCTCCCATGATGAGATGTTTGCTATGCCTTATTTTGTTTCTTTTGTTTATTTATTTTTTAAATTTTGCTAGAAGATTGTATGGGCAGAGAGCAGATACAAAGAGATGGGTGGGACTGGAGAACAAGATGTGAAACTCACAAAGAATCAATAAAAAGTTAAGAAAAAGAAATATTGGTATGAAGAAAACAAGTATTTGCTAATTCAAAACTCACTTGGGTGACACAAAGTCAGTCTCATTAAATACTATATAGCAACTGTACCACAACTATGGAAATAATAGCTGCACTGATTTTGATATTCATTTTTCTTTATTACACATAATATTTATGTTATAGGTTTATATATAGTTCATAATTTTGTGTTTTTATAAATCCAATTATTTGATATATATTTGTACATGTTTTGAAAATGATTTTTTGGTCTTAAAACATATCTGTAATCTATCAACATAAATTCAAGCTAGTCTTCCAAATATATCTTCACTAATCTTTTCCAGAGCTAAACAAATTTAATATTAATATGGCAATGCCCCACATATGATCTAATTAAAGTGCTTACTATGTCAGTTTTATTTTAATTTATGTGTATTAATTATATGGTGCAATATGTTTCATTATGGCATTTCTATATATATAAAATATACTTTGATCTTATTTTCCTTTCTTATTATTTCATATAATAAATATCAATCACATTCTTTTCCCTCCTCAACTCCTCCCCAATTCTTCCTACCTCCCTAGTCACTGAACTGCATCTTCTCTTTCCCTCAAAATCTTTCAAAACCCAAAACCAAACAAAGAAAAATGAAACAAAAGAAATACCAGAACAAAACAAAAAGTGCATAAACATGAGGTCAACTCCTCCCAGGCATGGGGCCTGCCCTGGAGTTGGTTTATATAACTAGTTATAAGACACTGGAAAACAAAATAAAACAAAACATATTTCTCTCTTCCTATCAGGTATCATTTGCAGTTTCTTGGTTAAGGGTGTGATGTTTCCAGGTCCCCCTTTCAGGTGATTAATGGATATTTGTATGTTGTCTGCTGTTTGGAACATGCAGCAATGGCAGAGGTTACTGAACACAAAGGAACTAGAGTGCATTAGTGAAAGTGGGTCCTCATCTTATTTGACCAGGAGACCCTTTTTTTTCCTGATATCACATTAGAATGCTATTCATTAATTCATCATCAATCATCAGAACCTCTTTTTTTCAAGGGAAAAAAAAAGATGAGAGATTTAAAGATAGCTGAGTGTATCTCCAAACCTTATAGTTTAAAGCAAAACTGATATAAGGGTTTTTAGGGGAATATAAAAATAATAGCTTCTATAGTGTTAAATTTTCAGTGTTAACTAAGAGAAATCTGTTCTGCAAAGCTGTTTCTCTTTGATATGAAACAAAATGTTGAAGAAGAGTGTCTTCCTCTCTTGCCTAACAAGTTTTACTCACAGAAGTCTTTTCTTACTTTTAAAGTCTTGGTCTCACTTGGTCTCTATTTGTTTTTCAAACATTTTAATATCTTATTGCTTGATTCATCAGTATCCTTTGTCCTGGTTAAATTTTGTATTGATGAAACTTTACATAATTGAGCTGTTCATATAATTGGTCACTTTTACACTTAGCAGAATTGGATTCATATTTTATTCTGAAATATATTGTAAGAGAGGACATTTTTGAGTCCTGAATTCATTGAATATTACCCAAGACAAAATTTTGTGAGTAATACTGAGAATGCATAATATCTAATTAAGCCATCTAATTCTTCTGCTAATTATTTCAGGTTACCACAAAGAAAAAGTGTGTGTGTTTCAGAAGAAATAAAGAACTAGACAGAGTAAAACAGAAAGGGGAAAGAAAGGGAGGGAAAAAGAGCAATAAGAAGTGAAAGAAAGAGCAATGAAAAGAAACAAATACAAAGATGTTTCTGTAGGAACCATATGTTGTTGTTTTATAGAGACACAGAAACTCATTCATTTGAGCAATCAATAATCCCCCAAATCCACTAAATTAGAAGGCATACTGCATATGCAAAGGACCTGTATATTTCATGTAAATAATGCCACAGTCTGTGAATTCAGATGTGTGCTGATCTTGTTGATTTAGAGGGTGTTGCTTCCTTGGTGTCTTCCATCCTCTCTGGCTCTTATAATCTTTTCACTTCCTCTTTCACAGGCTTTCCTGAGCTCTGAACAGAGGGATTTGTTGAATATATCCTGGTTAGGTCTGTATGTTCCAAGGTCTCTTACTCTCTGCATAATTTCTGTCTGTAAGTCTCTGTATTTGTTCCCACATGCTGCAGGAAAAAGTTCCTCGGATGATGCCTGAGCAAGATACTGATCTATGAGTTCAGAAGAAGGGTATTAGGAGTCATTTTACTGTTATGCTCTTTTTTTTTAAATTCGACATTTTATTTGTTTACATTTCAAATGTTTTCCCCTTTCCCAGTACTTCTTGACTTTGGTGATGTTATTTATACTAGAAAGGAATAAAGTTGCTATTACAAGGAAATCCATTGATAAAAAAGAGGCATTTACTATCTTGAGCAGGACAATAGTAGTTAAATCTCATTAAACATCATTTGTCTAGGAAAACTAAGAATAATTGAAAATCAAAGTTGAAGAAACTCTATCCTAAGAAATATAAAAATATTGCATAATATATATATAACATATACATGTGAAAATGTAATATGTACTTCCTTTGGAGAAGATAGTATAGTTTGCTATTTGCATAAATGATAGTGCCAATTTTCAAATATTATTGTTTTATATTTATCTCTTAACGCTATATAAATCATCCATTATATTTTTAAAAATGTGTTCATATAAACAAGACCTACATAATATCAAAAACATTCCATATGTCAATGTGGTTTGGAGAAATCTCACAAGGCTCCAGTCCAAACAAAGAACAACAAACAAGTAATGGCTGCCAAGAGAGGGAGAATCAGTCTTCTCCAGGATCAAGTTATCTAATAGATTATCTTATCACAAGGAGTCAGCAAAAATACATGTACATAAGAACAACACTTAATATATTTAATAGGATATATATGTGTGTATCTCTATCTTTTTCTGTGGGTGTGTGTGTATAAAGTAACAACAATTATGATTATTATAGAAGTAGTCATGAATCCAAGAAAGAGTGGAAAGGAGTAAGAGAACTATTTGAAGGGGGAGAATGAAGGATGGAAATGGTGTAAATATGGCATATTCCTGCATGAAATTTTCAATAACTTTAAAAAGTATATATATATTGAAAATTTAAAGTATATATATTAAATTATGTATTTTTGCAGATATACTACTTTTTATATGGATACGTGTGTTTATACATTTAAAAATCATACTGTGTATATTTTGCATGAATAACAGTTTTAGTAAATATTTAACATTTCATACTGCATCTCACACAGCTAAGGTCTATTCAGTTTCAGCACATTTCTTTTTTTATAGTAATCTTTTTTTATTTATTAGGTATTTTCTTCATTTACATTTCCAATGCTATCCCAAAAGTCCACCATTACCCCCCCACTCCCCTACCCACCCACTCCCACTTTTTGGCCCTGGAGTTCCCCTGTACTGAGGCAGATAAAATTTGCAAGACCAAGGGGCCTCTTTTTCCAATGATGGACAACTAGGCCATCTTCTGATACATATGCAGCTAGAGACACAGGGCCCCCAATGGAGGAGCTAGAGAGAGTACCCAAGGAGCTAAAGGGGTCTGCAACCCTACAGGTAGAACAACAATATGAACTAACCAGACTTACTCTTCTTATTGGCATAAGAATTTCACTGAGTACAAAAGAGTAAATTAAGTTAGTGAAAGTGAGTAGCTTAAATTGAGCTGCTAATTTTTATCTGGTCAAATTGAAAATGTCACCAAGTCACTGTCAAAATGAATTTGGCAACTTGGACACAGGTTGCAGAAGTGATTCTTTCAGTTCTCCCCCCCCTCCCTCCCTCCCCCCTCCCTCCCTCCCTCCCTCCCTTCCTTCCTTTCTTTTTCTTTCTCTCTTTCTCTTTCTTTCTTTCTTTCTTTCTTTCTTTCTTTCTTTCTTTCTTTCTTTCTTTCTCTCTCTCTTTCTTTCTTTTTTCTTTCTTTCAATCTCCTCCTCCCCCTGCTGCTGCTCCTTCTTCTTCCAAATATTTCATATACAAGATGTATATAAGTAAAGTTATCAAGTTAACCATGATCTAGCCATTGGAAATTTTCTAAGCATGTCTGCAAAAATGTACTTCCACTTGCAAAATGTTATGAATCTTCTATGTGTTCATAAGCATCAATTTATAAGTTTCTATATCTATTGCATATTTCATGTAAATCAAAGACATTCAGCTATATTAAATATAAAATATGCTACTCAGAATTTAGTTATGCTTAAAGTGATATAAATCTCAATGTGAATTCAACAAGGCTACTTTTCTTGCAAATTAAGTTAGACTTATTATTATAAATGTTTAACCTATAAAAGGGAAAATGAAGCTTGAACACTTGGTTAGGAAATTTACAGCTAAGCTGCTGTAAAGCATTTTCTCAAAACATTTATTATAGTACTTTGATGCTATTCAGGGACAATGTGTAAAATGGAGGGTAGTCTCTAACAGGGAAAGAGAAGTGAGGGTAACACAGAAAATGAATGGATAAATGACACTAGGGGTGTTTTTAAAAAGTCACAAATAGTGTATGTAATGTTTTCTTAAAATGAATATATAATATTGATATCATTTATCTTTACACATATATTCTGTTTAAATGAAGATACACCACCTGGGTGGAAATGTTTCCCTAAGACTTAGCTAACAGGCCAGGCAGTGGTGGCGCATGCCTTTAATCCCAGCATTTGGGAGACAGAGACAGGCAGATTTCTGAGTTTGAGGCCAGCCTGGTCTACAGAGTGAGTTCCAGGATAGTCAGGACTACACAGAGAAACCCTGTCTCAGAAAACAAAGCAAAACAAAACAAAACAACACAAAACAAACCTTGTTAACAAAAACTGTAGTGCTAAGCATGAAAAATCTTTACATTATTAGTCAAATGAGTCTAAGAGACTCCCTAAACAATACAGGTTTTTGCCATTATCCTTTTTTTTTTTTTTTTTTTTTTTTTTTTTTTTTTTTTTTTTTTTTTTTTGCTCACAGAAATCGAAGACCCTGTTGCTAAAGACACCACATGCTCTGGACATACAACTTCATGGATCTTCTAAGAATTGACCTAGGCTGGGCATGGTGGTGCACGCCGTTAATCCCAGCACTCAGGAGAGAGAGGCAGGTGGATTTCTGAGTTCCAGGACAGCCTGCTCTACAAACTGAGTTCCAGGACAGCCAGGGCTATACAAAGAAACCCTGCCCCCCCCCCAAAAAAAAAACACAAAACAAAACAAAACAAATGACCTCTCTGAAGAATAGATCTGACAGTGTCTGAATGCACATGTGGTTGAAATTCTGAAAAAATAAATTTAAAAAGCTAGAAAACTAATATTTTAATGACTTGTGGTATGCATTAATCATTTAATATTGTTATAGTTCTATTTAATAAATTTTAGTGTCCTAATGACATTTGAAAATTAAAATATTATATGTATTTAAGGGAAATAACATGTTTTCATAGAATTTTAAATTGTAAAATCACAACCAGAATCAAGCTATCAATAATCCTTTGACATGGTCTTAAAAACAATAGCAATAAATTGAAACATTTTTGATAGGCTTTAGTTTTACTTTCTATTTTAATTTTAAAGAATTTCAGAAAAATAGAAAAATGTGAAGAAAAACACAAGAACAGCAAATGGCTGACTGAGATTATATATATAATAGTATATAGTATTTTGGTGTTTTCATAGCAAATTTAATTGATTTAAAATTTTAATCTGAGCAATTGATGCTTTAGGGACTCCTTTTGCACATTGTTGCTAGGATTAAGATTCATCATAACGGTTGTGGGAAATAGTTTGGAGTACCTCAAAAACTAGAAACAGAATGACCATATATATATCAGTAATTCCACTATGTGATATATATCCAGAGAAAATAAGTAAGTATGCTAAAGAGATATCTACATTTCTATGTTGACTACAATACTGTTCATAAAGGCCAGGATATGGTATTGTCATAAATATCCTGATTGTAAATGAATGAATAACATACACACATAAAATGCAACACTACCCAAGCACAAGAAAAAGTGAAATCCTGTAACAATGTTGATTCTCATAGAAATTATAGGAAGAATGAAGGTAATCAAAGAATAGGGAGGCTAGTCAGAGAGGTCCTGGATAAAGGTGGATTACTAAATTACAGTTAAGTTATATCAAGAAGTATAAGTAGGCTATTGTATAGTTTAGGAACTATGAATAAGGATAAAAGAATAGGGTATTTGAAAGGATGTCCTTTTAAATGAATACTATATATATTTATATTTATATATATATACATATATGTGTGTGTAACTTGATTTAAATATACAATTTTTATTTTTATTAAATTATTTCATTTATTTACATTCAAATGTTGCCCTCATTTCCAGTTCCCCCTCCTAAAGTTCTTCACCCCATCCCCTTTCCCTTTGTCTCTGAGAGGGATCTTCCCCCACAACCCTGTCTACTAACTGCCCTTCTCAACCCCCCACCATTCTCGGGGCTAGTCCTGGTGGCATCTTCTTCCTTACTGGTTCTTTTTGAGGCAGCAGAGGGGGGAAGATCATCAGTGGAGGGTAACTTTTTTCTCTTAGGAGATATTTAGAGTTGCTGTATAATAATTAAACGTTCACTTATCTAAGTCTAAGTTAATTGCTACTGTAGCTGACCAGCCTTCTGTGTTCCACTGAGGCCAGAAGCTGCAGTCTCTAGCATTTAGCACCTCATCCTAAAACAGAGGAGATTAAGTAAAGGATTAGTTGCTAGAGAATTTTTTCCAGATTCCTCTTGCTTATCAGGTTAATGGGGATTTTGGAGCAATAACATTCAGTTGAACCAGGAGAAGAGAATAACACTCTTAGGAAAAAAATCTTACATAAGCAAATGTATATAAACTCACATAAATTCAAATATAGATTCACACATGCGCACTTATACATTTCCATTCAAGTCAGTTGGGTCTATCTTGCATACATTCTCACAATTACATACTTACACACACATTCATATGCATTTGGAGCAAAAGACCAAACACCAGTGCAGAAAGAATTCTTTCTGGGTGAAAAATGAGCTCCAATCTTTATTGTATAGAGAAAGAAAAAGCTTCTATCCTTTTAATACTAAACGAATTAAAGCCAAGAAAGTTTGCTTCCTTTTAATAAGACTAAACCAGCCTTATTATTAAGAAAAGACATGTTCTGTCCCATGGAAAGAAGAAGGCTGACTGTTCCTGCTCTCTGAAGCTTCTTTTTATTCTCTCCCTCTGCATATTGCATATTGCTCTTTTTTTTATGTTACCTACAGTTTCTAAGTTATTCCACTCTGCCTAATCTTGCTCTTTCCTCCTGCTATGATGTCACAATAATGCTCTTACTCTCAAAGCCATTTCTCCCTATGTTATGCCTTTACTTCTAAGTTATTCTTCAGTTCAGTTTTGTATAAAAAGTTCTCATGTGTCTCGACTTAAAAAATATATATATCTTCAGTTCTGTTCTAAAAAGTTCTATTCAGAACTGATTAAGAAGTATTCTATGTAAAATGTTCTCCTCAGTGCAGTTCTAACTCTTCTCTTTGTCCTCAGCACTTATACACCGTTTAGAATACATGATCACATGTTAAAAAGTTCATCTCAAGTTTACACATAAATTCAAATCATAATTTGAAATAGAAATTTGTGACAGAGAATGTTTACATGCATATCTATTGTGACTAATTATTCATCACTTGTCACAGGTTCATCAAGAGTTAAAAATCATAACTAAGTTATTAGTAATGCTCTATATAGATAAATCCTGTCAATATTTTTTCATTTTTCTTAGACATATAATGAAATCATTAGTTCCCTTTTTATAACCTCTTGGAATGTGCTCTGAGTAGTGGAAAGTCCGGTTACTATTTAGAAACAATTAACTGGTGACACATGAGAGAATGACAGAGTTCTCAATGCAGTTTTGATTATCAGAAGAGACCTTATAGCAGTCCCACTATAAAATAACTTAATAAATACAGATATAATTTTAGGAAATCTTATAGGATCATCATAAAGTATTGAGAAGTCATCTATTTGTCTATATAGTATCACCTCAAGATAGTACATCTTCAAAAATCTTCTCAAAAGGGTGGGCTAATGCCTAGTGATTACCATATATGTTTAATAATAGTAGGAAAGGCATTTTAATAGCAGGGAAAGGCATATTAATAGCAGGTATCTTTCCTAAAATGAATTTCTCCTGAGACTTACCCATGGGAGAAAATCTGTGCTGGATTATTATAATCTGGGGCAAATCATCTCATGAAGATCATCTGCTAGTTGTTAGCTTGTCCTATGATGACTCCTGACACCACACACCTTTCTTGGCACATCAAGTCTCTAGAAGTTTAGCTTAATCCCAAGCCATTGGTGTTCTTTTCAGGAATTTTCCTCCTGTTCCCACATGCTCAAGGCTCTTCCTCACTTTCTCCTCTATAAGTTTCAGTGTCTTTGGTTTTATGTGGAGGTCCTTGATCCACTTGGACTTGAGCTTTGTACAGGGAAATAAGAATTTTTAGATTCACATTCTTCTACATGCAACTGCCAGTTGAGCCAGCACCATTTGTTGAAAATGCTGTCTTTTTTTCTTCTGGATGGTTTTAGCTCCTTTTTCAAAGATAAAGTGGCCATAGGTGTGTGGGTTCATTTCTGGGTCTTTAATTCTATTCCATTCATCTACAGGCCTGTCACTGTAACAATACCATGCAGTTGTTTCTTGTTTTGTTTTTGTTTTTTGTTTGTTTGTTTTTTGTTTGTTTGTTTTTAATTTTTATAAGGTATTTTCTTCATTTACATTTCCAGTGCTATCCCAAAAGTCTCCCATACCCTCACCCCCCACTCCCCTACCCACCTACTCCCACTTCTTGGCCCTGGCGTTCCCCTGTACTGAGGCATATAAAGTTTGCACGACCAATGGGCCTCTCTTTCCACTGATGGCTGACTAGGCCATCTTCTGATACATATGCAGCCAGAGACATGAGCTCCGGGGGGTACTGGATAGTTCATATTGTTGTTCCACCTATAGGGTTGCAGATCCCTTTAGCTCCTTGGGTACTTTCTCTAGTTTTTTGTTTGTTTGTTTGTTTGTTTGTTTGTTTGTTTGTTTTAATCACAATTGCTCTGTAGTACAGCTTGAGGTAAGGGATGGTGATTCCACCAGAAGTTCTTTTAATGTTGAGAATAGTCTTTTCTATCGTAGGTTTTTTGATATTCCAGATGAATTTCCAAGTTGCCCTTACTAACTCTGTGAAGAATTGAGTTAGAATTTTGATGGGGATTGCATTGAATTTGTAAATAGCTTTTGGAAAGATGGTCACTAAGAATTGACAAATGGGAGGGACCTCATAAAATTGCAAAGCTTCTTTACAGCAAAGGACACTGTCAATAAGACAAAACAGCAACCAACTGATTGGGAAAAGATTTTTACCAATCCTAAATCTGATAGAGGGATAATATACAATAAATAAAAAGAACTCAAGAAGTTTCACTCCACAGAAGCAAATAATCCTATTAAAAATGGGGTGCAGAGCAAAACAAAGAATTATCAACTGGAGAATTCCTAATGACTGAGAAGCACCTAAAATTTTTTTTAACATCGTTAATCATCAGGGAAATACAAATCAAAACAACCCTGAGACCTCCTGCCAGTCAGAATGGCTAAGATCAAAAACTCAGGTGAGAACAAATGCTGGCAAGGATGTGGAAAAAGAGGAACACTGCTCCATTGCTGGTGGGATTGCAAGCTGGTACAACCACTCTGGAAATCAATCTGGGGGTTCCTCAGAAAATTGGGCATAGCACTACATGAGGACCCAGCAATACCACTCCTAGGCATATACCCAGAAGATGCTCCAACATTTAATAAGGACACATGCTCCACTATGTTCATAGCATCCTTATTTATAATAGCTAGAAACTGGAAAGAACCTAAATGTCCCTCAACAGAGGAATGGATACAGAAAATGTGGTACATTTACACAATGCATACTACACAGCTATTAAAAACACTGAATTTTTGAAATTCTTAGGCAAATGGATGGATCTGGAGGGTATCAACCTGAGTGCGGTAACCCATTCACAAAAGAACACACATGATATGCACTTACTGGTAAGTGGATATTAGCCCAGAAGCCCAGAATATCCAAGATACAATTGACAAGCCACATGAAACTCAAGAAGAAGAAAGACCAAAGTGTGGATATTTCAATCCTTCTTAGAAGAGGGAACAAAATACCTATGGAAGGAGTTACAGAGACAAAGTGTGGAGCAGAGACTGAAGTAATGACCATTCATAGACTGCCCCACCTGGGGATCCATCCCATATACAACCACCAAACCCAGACATTATTGTGGATGTGAACAAGTGTTTGGTGACAGGAACCTGATATAGCTGTCTTCTGAAAAGCTCCACCAGTGCCTGACATATACAGAAGTGGATGCTCACAGCCATCCATTGGATTGAGCACAGGGTTCCCATTGAAGGAGCTAGAGAATGCACCCAAGGAGATGAAGGGGTTTGCAGCCCCATAGGCGGAAGAACAATATGAACTAATTAGTATCCTAATAGCTCCTTGGACTAAACCACCAACCAAAAAATACACATGGTAGGACTCATGGCTCCAGCCGCATATGTAGCAGAAGATGGCCTAGTTGGTCATCAGTGGGAGGAGAGGCCTTTGGTCCTGTGAAAGCTCTATGCCCCAGTGTAGGGGAATGCCAGATCCAGGAATCAGGAGTGGGTGGGTTGGTGAGCAAGGAGAGTGGGGATAGGATAGGGGGGTTTTGAGGGGAAACCAGGAAAAGACATAACATTTGAAATTTACATAAAGAAAATATAATAATAATAATAATAATAATAATAATAATAATAATAATAATAACAATTAGCTGCATACTCTCCCACTGAGGAAAGACAAGGCAGTTTCTGCTACATATGTGCTGGGGTCCCCAGACCAACCCATTTGCTGTTTGGTTGGTGACTTAGTCTCTTGGATCTTCCAGGGGTCCATGTTTGTTGAGAATATTGGTCTTCTATAGGGTTGCCATCCCCTCAGCCCCTTCAGTCCTTCCCTGAAATGTTCCATAGGGGCCCTGTCCTCAGTCCAGTACTTGGCTGTAAGTACCTGCATTTGTCTCAGTCAGCTGCTGGTAGAGTCTCTCAGAGGACAGCCATGCTAGGGTCCTGTCTGTAAGCACAACATGGCATGAGTAATAGTGTCAGGGTTTGGTGCCAGCCCATGGGATGGATCCCAAGTTCACTAGATGGCCTTTCCTCAGTCTCTGCTCCATTTATGTCCCTGCATTTCCTTTTGACAGGATCAATTCTGCGTCAAAAATTTTAAAGGTAGGTGAGTGGTCCCATCCCTCCACTAAGAGCCCTGTCTAACTATTGGAGGTGTTCTCTTCCAGTTCCATCTTCCCACTGTTGGGAATTTCAGCTAAGTTCATCTCCATTGTGTCCTGGGAACCTCTCACATACCTGGCCCCTCGGACTCTCTAGAGGTCTCCCCTTAACCCCACACCTGTATGTTTTCATTCAATCTCCTGGCTCTCTGAGCTCTCTTTCTCCCCCCTCCATACCTGATTCTACCCCCTTTACCCCTTCTTCTCTCCTCTCTCGCTCATGTTCCTCCCTCCCTCTGCCTCCCATGATTATTTTCTTTCCCCTTCTATGTGGCCTTCCTTATTGTTAAGCTTTAAAATTCTGTGAGTTGTATCATGAATATTCTGTACGTTATGGCCACTATTCACTTAAAAAAGAGTACATACCATGCATGTCCTTTGGGGGTCTGGGTTACCTCACTCAGGGTGATATTTTTTAGTTCCATCCATTTGCCTACAAAATTCATGATGTCCTCATTTTAAATAGCTGAAGAGTATTCCATTGTATAAATGAACCACATTTTTTTAAAATCCATTCTTCCAATGAAAGACATCAGGGTTGCTTCCAGATTCTGTCTATTATGAATAAGGCTGCTATGAAGATAGTAGAAGTGTCATTGTGGTACGGTAGAACATCTCTTTGGTATATGCCCAGAAGTAGCATAGCTAAATCTTCAGGTAGAACTACTTTATGTCATCTATCTAGACCCTTTTGGCTTCTAGAGTCTCTATTTAAAAGTCAGATGCTTGGCTAATAGATCTCCCTTTATCTCTCACTGGTCTTTTCCCCTTCTGCTCTTATTATTCTTTCTCTATTCTGTACATTTAGCATTTGATTATTATGTGAGGCGTGGAATTTCTTTTCTGGTCTTATCTATTTGATGTTCTGTATGCTTCTTATACTCTGATAGGCATCCCTTTCTTAAGTTAGGGAAATTTTCTTCTTCTATAATTTTGTTGAAAGTAGTTTTCTGTGCCTTTTAACCTGTGTAAGACTGCTGGGCTCTAGTGGAAGCATATTGTCCTAGCTATTATTGATTGTGTTTTTACGCTGGTAATTAAGTGTCTGGATTTAGAATAAATGTGATTCTAGGTATTACTATCTGGTCTTGATTTTGTTGGAAGGGTGTTGCTTTCCTTGATTTCTGTTGGTCTTCTAGATATTAGAGTAGTATGGAGGCGTGGGTTACCTGGTATGGAGTATTTCTGATAGCTAGTGGGTGGCAGAGAGGAACAGATGTGGGCTGGCTTCCAGGCAGCTCTGGACACTAAGTTTCCAATTAGAGAATAGCTTCTATGTATCAGAAAAAAAAAAGAACAGAAGCAGTAATGCTCTAGATGGTAGGGATACTGAAAAGTTCCACAGAAAGGATGAAAGTATGTTTGCAGCAAGGATTTGGTCATGTCTTCAAGGACTAAAGTATTTCCCTGTCTTTTGAAACTGACAAAATTATGGGAAGAAATTCTTACTTGAAACAGGGATGTGGGGACATCAGAAAGCCAGGGAAGCTGCACTGGCTTTGAGAAAAGCTATTCAAAAACCCAGAGCTCTCACCTTAAAACACTGCAATTGCTAGATGTCCAGTGTACAAAATCTTAGTCTACTTCATAACTAAACTAAGAAACCACATGTCTTTTGACAGATGCAAATTTTATTTCTCCTAGACTCCCCTCTCTCTATATAAGTCACCTGCCATTCAATTGTGAATTTGCAAGACAAACTAAGTAAGCAAAGTAATGTTTTTTTTTTCAAATTTCAAATAAATATAATAAATGTTAAACATGTGCTGGAGCAGCCAGATTTAGTACTTTGTAATAATTATGTAAATATAATAAATAGTGTTAAAGAAAATGTGAATAGCTTGCCCCAAACCAAGGAAATATTAATAGAAACAAGAAAACCTCATAGTAAAAGAGTTCAGATAGATCCATACTTATCACCATGCACAACTATCTCTTGAAAATGAGCCAAAGACCTCAACATAATGCCAGATACACTATATTTTATAGATGAGAAAGTGGAGAATAGTCTTGAACTTATTTGCAAAAGCAAAGAATTTCTGAACAGAACACAGTTAGCACAAGCACTAAGATTAACAATTAAAGGGACTTCATGAAACTTTAAAATTGTATAAAACAAAGGACTAAGCAACAGCGTACCAAACCGGAAAAGATTTTTTTAAAAAATCCACTATACACCCTGTAGAGGGCTAATATATGACATACTTAAAAAAAAAAAAAACCCTGGACATCAAAAAATAAACACATAACGCAATTAAAAGATGGGGTACAAGTATAGACAGAAATATGAAATATGGAAACACAACTGGCCAGGAAACACTTAAATGTTGAGCACCCATCAAGAAAATGCAAATCAAAACTACTTTAAGATTGCATCTTACACAATTCTGAATGGCAAAGATCAATAAAACAAATGAAGCTCATGTTGGCGAAGATGTAGAATAATGGAAACATTTAACCATTGCTAGTGTGAATACAAACTTATATAGAACTATGAATATTACTATCAATTACTCAGAAACCTGGGAATAGATCTACCTTACAATCCTGCTATACTACTCCTGGGATATTCTTAAAGGTCTTACATAACAGCCAGAAATTTGAAACAACTTGGATGATTGGAAATGGATAAATTAGTTTAAAAAGTGTTAGATTTACACAGTGGTATATTATTAAGCTGTTAAAAAATTAAATCATGAGATTCACAGGTAAAGTGAGTGAAATTAGAAATAACCATCCTGAGTGAGGTAATTCAGACTCCAAAAGACAAATATGGTATACATTAGCTTATACAGAGAGGTTAGCTGTTAAGTTTTTAAAATGCAGGCTATAATCTGTAAATCCATGAGGTTTGGTATACAATAAGGGAATACGGTGAGGGATGGATCTTCTTAGGAAGACGAAATTGAAAAGATAGTTATGGACGAGGGAGTTAGCTGTAATGGAAGGATCAAAGTATACAAGAAGAGAGGAGGTGGGTGAAGGAAGGAGTACTGGAAGAAACAGTTAAAACTAAGGGCCAGTTGAGTTGCTGTATGAAGATGGTTCACAGAAGACACTTTCTAAATCGTACACATATATGAAGGTGATCTAAATCGAATCTCCAAGTAACAGGGGAGACCAAGTTCCAACTGAACATCTCTCATCTCATTAAATGAAGCCTCCAATTCCAGGAATGGGTTACATCTAATCAAGTTGTTGGCCAAAGCAGCCCCATGGCAAACTGTAAACAACCGAGACTAAACAACCTAGGCTATTTTTTACTTCCCACAAACTGGTAATAATAACACAGGTTGTAAGACATGATCCAAATACTCCCTTCAAGTTAAAAAGAAATAAAATAAATATAACATGAAATGCATAAATACAAAACTATTGCACAGTACTCATTAACTTTTATAAAAGAAATAATTTCACATATTGAAATATTTTTACTAAGTATTTATCTGAACATTGAGTCTTAAGTAAAATGCCAGTAATAGCCTTTAAATAAAAGAAAATTTAAAGTGGAATGGTGAATTGCAAGTGAGTTTGAAGGTGGTGAAACTACTGTGCCTTATGTTGTTAGTGGTAGGTTTTAGAGGAACTTCAAGAGTAAATGAGTTTTCTTTGCATTTAATAGAAGATAATTAGAAATAAAAATATATTTGCAGATATAGAGCAATAAATTGATAAGTTGAAAGTTCCTCCTATGCTCTGGTAGTAGGAATATTATATTATGGGTTCCTTTGCCTGATATAATTTCTAACAACTAAGGAAAAGGAAATTTCAGATATCCTAAATTCTCTTAGAGGAGCATTTCATAGTAGACCCCTGAGAAATGGAATTTAAAAGTATTAAAGAGTAACAAATTTTCTATCATGGGATTACGTATGTCATTGGGTGGTGAGACCCCCTTTGGTCCATTTCAGTTTTTCCATTCAAAGGTCTGACATAATAAATGTTGCATAACTTTGTATTTGTTTAGAGAATCAGAAACATCTAAAATATGGTCATGGTGATATAATTATTACTGAGTTTCTTTCTTATTTTCATTTTTTTTCTTTTTATGGTCACACTTAATGAAAGCATAAGACTGCTACTGGTGTGGAGTGTGAACAGAAGGAGAAAGTCAAAAAGATGAAGAACATGAAATCAACCTTATGATGAACAGGAAAAATCAACAAAAGCAAAGTATGTATGAAAATGTCATAGTGGAAACTATTACTTTACATGTTACCTTTTAAAATACCATAATAGAATATCTCATAAAGGAGAAGAAAAATTTTTCTACCATCAAATAAACTCTTGCTTATTATGGGAATATATATGCATGTATGTATGTCTCCCAAAGAGAATTCCCTATGATTCCAGAGATACTTAGATAGGCCAAATAAAACAAACAAACCAATAATAAAATCACATGTGTTTGTGTTAATAATGGTGATGAAAGTCAAAGGTTTAAGACTATGTTGAGAATCTATGCATGAATGCATACATCTTGGTGTAGAATCATTTTCAAAATCATTCACAAATAGTAAACTTTCCCCTAAAGCTGAAGCTGTACCATATTGACAAATTAGAAACCAATTTCTATCAGAATAGTTTACTACAAATATTAATGACACATTGATACATGGTTTGAATAGGAGTAGTACATAAAACAAGTAAATTATAAGCAGAAGATAAGACCTTCGACTTCAGATATTTTTTTTTTGTAAACTGCATGACTGTTTGATCATTAATTGCTGAAAAACTAATTGAGCTTACTTTAATTCTTTTACAGTGGTTGAAAATGGAAATAATGGCTGCAATCTGAAAATATCAAATTGGGAGCAGAAAAAAGATGATTAAATCAATAGAGAAGTTTAATTCATTTGGTCATGCTATCATCTTAAATAAGAGTATTTTAAGTAATTACTATCATCTGAAGTAAGAGTATTTTAATAATAAATTTCCTACTATTCTGTATAAAATAATTTTGCAAGAGTCTGTAAATTATGACTTTACTGCATTCTGTTTCCTTTTACCTCACTTTAGTTTTTCTTCTGATGTTACCATTCACCTATGCATACTTCTTTCTACCTTAACAGTGATGACTTTGTTGTACAAACCAGAAATAATTTTCAGATTACATGCTAACACTACTTACCCAACTTCTCAACACCCTCCTTGTTAAATCTCTTAGATTTGGTTCTTTATTTTCTCCTTTGTCTCTAGTTTGTCCTTTCTGTTCTTTTTAATGGTCTTTCCATATTTAATGTATATTCCTGGCCCATTGGGGACTTACAGAGACTGAACCACCACCAACCAAAGAGCATGCAGGGGCCGGACCTAACGTGTCTACACATTTGTAATATGCAAATATGCAGCTTGGTCTTCATGTGGGTCCCTTAACAATTGGAGCTGGGGTATCTCTAACTCTTTTGCCTGTCAGTGGACCCTTCCCCCTAACTGAACTGCCTGGTTGGTCCACAGTGGGAGAGGATATGCTTAGTCCTGCTGTGACTAGATGCTCATGGAGAGGTAGTATCCAAGTGAGGTCTCCTGTTCTCTGATAGAAAGAATGGAGGTAATCGGGGGTGGGGGGAGGAGTTTGTAAGAGTTGGAATGGAAGGAGAGGAAAGGACTGGAATCATGGTGTAAAGTGAATAAATGAATAAATTATTGAAAATGTATGCTCCTCTATATCCTAAGGTCTTGAATACACCCTGTTTTGTTTTGTTTTTTTTTAACTAAAATGGTAATCATTCTTCTATATATTGAGGTTCACTTCTGATTTTGTTAATTAGGATTTTGTCCCTATGCCCTCTAGTGAGTCTAGCTAAGGGTTTATCTATCTTGTTGATTTTCTCAAAGAAACAACTCCGCGTTTGGTTAATTCTTTGAATAGTTCTTCTTGTTTCCACTTGGTTGATTTCACCCCTGAGTTTGATTATTTCCTGCCGTCTACTCCTCTTGGGTGAATTTGCTTCCTTTTTTTCTAGAGCTTTTAGATGTGTTCTCAAGCTGCTAGTGTGTGCTTTCTCCAGTTTCTTTTTGGAGGCACTCAGAGGTATGAGTTTCCCTCTTAGGAATGCTTTCATTGTGTCCCATAGGTTTGGGTACTAATAGCTTTTCCCAGACCTCTTCTCTGAATTCTATAGGCATAAAAAATGACTACACATCTTCATTTTGCTATCTCATAAGCATATTGGAGTCTCCTGCTGTAAAATTATTTCATATTATTTATAACAGTTTTTGCATGCATTGTCAGGCTGCCACATCAAAAACAACACAGCACTCTGTTGGTCAGATAAGATTATAATATAACTGAAATAGTTCCTGTCATCCAGAATTTTTACTGTGCCTTTAATAATATATATAATATTATATATAAAATGCTATATATAATATTATATATAAAATATTATATATAAAATATTATATATAAAATATTATAACTTCACTGCATTACAATTGGCTAAAGTTGTGAGCACATGCTGTACATTTTGCTGCCTGGAAGCAAAAGGCTAAGTGCAATATAGACTGTATTTTGAAGGTTTGTGTGAGTGAGTATCCATGATGTTAACACACCATTACCATAATGAATAGAATTGCCAAGGGATGTGAAGATAAAATAATAAATACCTTTACTTGAACTTTACTTCAAAGAAACTGGAAAATTGAAAGATTTGTGGAAATATAAACCACCTAAGAAAGAAGTGGGAAAAGGACAAATTCAGTAGAACTATAATAACATGTTTAATGGGAAGCTGTTATTATTTGAATTAACGTGTGCCAATAGACTTAAGTAATCAAAGTATTGCTGTTTATTTTTGAACTGAGAGATTGTCATATATAAAAGTTGTTAATTCTGCAAAAGTGCAGTAAAATATGCCAAATGTCTACTCCAAGATTCAATGGTATATCATTGGAGATGTTTTGTGAGCTAATCCCTATTTAATACACCCACATAACAACTAGTAATGAACCCATACTATTTTAGAATACTTCTCAGTAATGTCTAGTATCAGAAATAAAACAAGACAGTAACTTTTGTTTTTTTGATGACACACTTTTTTTTTTCCTTACATGTATTTTGCATCTATCTTCAATCAATCCTCTGAGCCTTCCAAGTACCCCCGTGTGTGTGTGTGTGTGTGTGTGTGTGTGTGTGTGTGTGTGCGCGCGCGAGCGCGCGCGCGCACGTGTACATGTGTGTTTGTGTATTTGTCTTCTTATGTATTTGTAGCTTTAAAAACAACCAGGAATGCTCAATATTTTTTAAATGCTGACCCTGCAGATAAATTGCCTATCTGGTCTCTAAAGACATTTAATCTTAGGGGATCAGAGGATACAGATTCAGATGCATTCTGTTGTGATAATATCTTTGGATGTGAATTCTTTCATTTGGAATTCATAATTGCAATGTCCCTATGCTTGGGTTTATTCTCAGCATTCAACCCTTTGATAAATCTGTCTACACAAAACGGCAGCTGGTCCACTGGCAATTGAACTGCTTCTGGTGACATAATTTCAGGGTGTTTTTAGTTTCTGAAAGAGAGCAGCTGTCCAGAGCTCCATAAACATCATGCATGAGAAAGTTTGCTCACATTTTCTCTAGGGGCAAATAGGCTATATGGGGTGAAAATCTGAGAGCATTTTCAGGTAAACAACAATCTTGTGTGCATATAGCGGTGGGGGCAGTGTTTAAATCTCAAACCTTAGTAAAATTATAAGTACCAAAAAGATAGTAAGTGTAAACCAGGTTTAACCAAAGTAATTTTCATTTTAATTCCCAAATGAGACCATTGTGAGAAAAGATAAAAATATAAAACACACAGAGAAATCGAGGCAATGTGAATGCAGACACTATTACTCTAAATCAAATGGTTCTGTTAGCACACTCTAGGTAAGGCCTTAGGAAAATCTATTTCTCTTACACAGTGGGAGTACAATTTTCATCTGATTTTTTGTAGAAAAAGGCCCTGCTGAGTTTACAGCAGCAAAAGTGGAGTCTGACTACCGAATTATTATTCTAACCTTTGCTATTTTGAACATCATGCAAATGATTGAGACCCTTCTTGTCTGACTCAAGTGTATAGTCTGTTTGCAAAATCCCATGAAAAAAATCCTTTAGTATTAGAAGTATAGTTAAGTATGAGAGAGATGATCACACTCTTCTTAAGAAGTCTTTTATGGGACAGAAAAACTTATGTCCTGCCCTCCCCTAAATCACTACAAGTAACTGTAAGGAAAGAAAGACACTTTGGGAAATATATACCTGTATTTCCAAAGATATTTAGTTTTTTGAAAAGAAGATGATCTAATTATGATTAGTGATGTAGTTATTCAAACTTACATACATGACAATGTGATATAGAAATAGAAGAAACCACAGTATCATTGTCAATTGCCTAGTTTTAATAGTGTACTATACTTCCTTATATAATAATCTTTGCTGGAAACTGCATGATGGGTACAGAACATCTGTGTTCTATCATAGCAATGTCCTGTGAATATACAGCTATTTAAAATAAAAATTTATATACGGAAAAATAAATGCAATTAAAAGTAAAAGAATCCTTCCTATCACATTCATATGTCTGACTCATTATGCATCTGGTTTCAAATGATAATATAAATAGAAACACTTATACCTCTTTACCTAGAGAAGTTTTCTTATATACTCCCAGAGATTTTTAAAATCTTGGACTACTGAAGTCTCATTCATAGCACTTTCTTATAAGCATAAATTCATTGAGGTCATTATATGTTATTCTTTATTCAGCAACTGAATCTAGAAAAAATACTGCATATCAAAGTCCCTTCTAAATATAGTTATTACAGGGAAAATATTACAAACTAATCAGTTCAAAAAGAGACAATCCCTTCTCCCATAAAATTCACCTATTGGTATTAACAGATGAAAACAAAAAGGAAATAGATTAGAAATGTAATTGTGGTTAGTGGTAAAGCAGGTACATAGTAGATATGAGGTGTTGCACTAAGTCTTCAAACACACAGACACACTACATGCACATGTGTGAGAGAGAGAGCAAGAGAGTGTATGTGTGTGTGTGTGTGTGTGTGTGTGAGAGAGAGAGAGAGAGAGAGAGAGAGAGAGAGAGAGAGAGATTAAATAGTGGTAATTTTATTCAGAAAAGTTAAAGATGATAATATGATAGCAAATAGCAAATATTTCCTTAATTTCAGTTATTAGGCTGCTCCACATTCTACTAAGGCAATAAATGATTAGCAAGCTGAATTATGCAAGAATCAGTCAAGCAGCACTGAACTTGAAGAGTATTCCCCAAATCTGAAGCCCTGTAAACTGTGTTGGAATATAGAGAATTTGGGGTATATTACCAAGAGTCAGAGTCATACATCTGGAACATGTGGTAGAACTGCTTTTAGGTTTCTGAGGAATGTGCACACTAATCCTATAATCGATGTACCAGTTTGGGCTCTCATCAGTTTTCATCATATTTTTTTTCCATTCTGATTAAAAGGTTAAACATCAAAATGTTTTAAATTTTCATTTTACTAGTGGTATGAAGGGTTAAATTGCTGTGAAGGAAGAGAGATTGTGCTAGAGGGGATACAATGAAGAATATATATGTATATGTGTGAGTGTATATATATATATATATATATATATATATATATATATAGAGAGAGAGAGAGAGAGAGAGAGGATAACTACAAATTTATGATTTATCATAGAGTGGGATGAAAATGTCTCCACCATATATAATAAGGTAACACATATAATGCCCAGTGTCAGGAATGAGATAACTCATTATTGGCCAATGAGGTGCCACAGAATCCCAAAATTTCACTCCATTTCTAGTATTCTCAGTACCCTTCAGAGCTTGATGGTAAAACCTTATTGCTGGAGACATCACATAATAGAGTCATAGAACATGGAAAAATAAATTTGATGATGATCTGGAAGCTTCATCCATACTATCTTCTTAGTGATGGACTGTATTGTAACTAATGGAGGAGAACTGTAATCATAAATCTTACCCTGATGTAAATCCTGTGAACTACAATAATGACTGGCCTGACAAAACATGCTTATTGACATATCTTGTGAGTGGAAAGAATGTCATATGTGTAACTAGCCACTTTCTGATTGGATGTAAGTCTTGCTCCACAAGACAAAACCTATACCTAACACCATTATTGATCAGGAACTTATGGCCAAGCCGGGTGTTGGTGGCTCATGCCTTTAATCCCAGCACTCTGGAGGCAGAGGCAGGCAGATTTCTGAGTTCGAGGACAGTCTGGTCTACAGAGTGAGTTCCAGGACAGCCAGGGCTACACAGAGAAACCCTGTCTCAAAAAACAAAAACAAAAACAAAAACAACAACAACAACAACAACAAAAAAAAACCAACCAACCAACAAAACAGAACTTATGGCCAGAAAGACAATAGGACCCAGGAATAACATGCTACTATTATGCTGATAAATGGAAACAGTATTAAATAGACTCCCAATAACACCCATGGACAGCGCATCTCTCAGTATTTTTTGGGGGGTGGGGTGGGGTGGGGTAAGGATATGACCTTTATTGAGCTTATCCACCAGAGTGGAAACAATGTCTGTATAATGTTTGTTATGTTTGTTACTATAACTTCTGCATCACAATTAAAATTCAAACAGTTAAAAAACAAAACAAAACAAAACAGTCAACTCAATCAAAGCCCACTACATCAGAATCAATAGCTTATTTGAAATCATAGTAACACTTAAATATGGTTAAGACTCGAATGCAGAAATTTGGTTGGTTGGAAGGCTAATTAAGCCTCCAACTTGCTCAAATAGAATTACAAAAAGGCAAAATTGTGTTTTTCACAGAGATACAGTCCACTGGAATCACCAACATTGGACAGCTGTTAAGAATTTGTCTGAGGAAAAAAAAAAAAAGAATTTCGCTGAGAGTCTGCCTGGCTTCGTCTCTTCCTTGCTTGTTGGAGTTTCAGCACAGTTCAAGATGGCTGGCTGTAAGGCTGGAAAGGATTCCGGAAAGAGCAAGACAAAGGCGGTTGGTTTCCCACACACAGCCAGCATTCTTGCAGTTCAATGTGGGCCACTAGGACAACCAACCATTTTTGTCTGCGGGTGTGACTGCTGCTGTGTATACAGCCCAGCCATCCTAGAGTACCTCAACACAGAGGTACTTGAGTTGGCAGGAAATGCATCAAAAGACTTAAAGGTGATATTTTGACTTCTTCTTTTCCAATTTGTATCCCCTTATTATCCTTTTGTTGTCGAATTGCTCTGCCTAGGATTTCAAGTACAATGTTGAATAGGTAGGGAGAAAGTGGGCAGCCTTGTCTAGTCCCTGATTTTAGTGGGATTGCTTCCATTTACTTTGATGTTGGCTACTGATTTGCTGTAGATTTCTTTTATCATGTTTCGGTATGGGCCTTGAATTCCTGATCTTTCCAAGACTTTTATCATGAATGAGTGTTGGATTTTGTCAAATGCTTGCTCCACATCTAACGAGATGATCATGTGTTTTTTTTTCTTTGAGTTTGTTTATATAATGGATTATGTTGATGGATTTTCATATATTAAACCATCCCTGCATCCCTGGAATAAAACCTACTTGGTCAGGATGGATGATTGCTTTGATGTGTTCTTTGATTCAGTTAGCGAGAATTTTATTGAGTAATTTTGCATCGATATTCATAAGGGAAATTGGTCTGAAGTTCTCTATCTTTGTTGGATCTTTCTGTGGTTTAGGTATCAGAGTAATTGTGGCTTCATAGAATGAGTTGGGTAGAGTACCTTCTACTTCTATTTTGTGGAATAGTTTGTGCAGAACTGGAATTAGATCTTCTTTGAAGGTCTGATATAACTCTGCACTAAACCCATCTATCCTGGGCTTTTTTTGGTTGGGAGACCATTAATGACTGCTTCTATTTCTTTAGGGGATATGGGACTGTTTAGATCATTAACTTGATCCTGGTTTAAATTTGGTACCTGGTATCTGTCTAGAAATTTGCCCATTTTGCCTAGATTTTCCAATTTTGTAGAAGGATCTGATGGTGTTTTGTATTTCTTCAGGGTTTGTTGTTATGTCTCCCTTTACATTTCTGATTTTATTAATTAGGATGCTGTCCCTGTGCCCTCTAGTGAGTCTGGCTAAGTGTTTATCTATCTTGTTGATTTTCTCAAAGAACCAATATCTCTTTTTGAAGATGATATGATAGAATATATAAGTGACCCTAAAAATTCTACCAGAGAACTCCTAAACCTGATAAACTCTTTCAGTGAAGTAGCTGGATATAAAATTAACTCAAACAATTCAATGGCCTTTCTCTACACAAAGAATAAACAGGGTGAGAAAGAAATTAGGGAAAACACACCCTTCTCAATAGTCACAAATAATATAAAATACCTTGGCGTGATTCTGACTAAGGAAGTGAAAGATCTCTATAATAATAACTTCAAGTCAAGAAATAAATTAAAGAAGATCTCAGAAGATAGAAAGATCTCCCATGCTCATGGATTGGCAGGATCAACATTCTAAAAATGGCTATTTTGCCAAAAGCAATCTACAGATTCAATGTAATCCCCATCAAAATCCCAACTCAATTCTTTAACGAATTAGAAAGAACAATCTGCAAATTCATCTGGAATAACAAAAAAACCTAGGATAGCAAAAACTCTTCTCAAGGATAAAAGAACCTCTGGTGGAATCACCATGCCTGACCTAAAGCTTTACTACAGAGCAATTGTGATAAAAATGGCATGGTACTGGTATAACAACAGAAAAGTAAACCAATGGAACAGAATTGAAGACCCAGAAATGAACCAACACACCTATGGTCACTTGATCTTCAACAAGGGAGCTAAAACAATCCAGTGGAAAAAAGAGAGCATTTTCAACAAATGCTGCTGGCACATCTGGTTGTTATCATGTAGAAGAATGTGAATCAATCCATTCCTATCTCCTTGTACTAAGGTCAAATCTAAGTGAATCAAGGAGCTCCACATAAAATCAGAGACACTGAAACTTATAGAGGAGAAAGTGGCGAAAAGCCTCGAAGATATTGGCACAGGGGAAAAATTCCTCAATAGAACAGCAATGGCTTGTGCTGTAAGTTCGAGAATAGACAAATGGGACCTCATGAAACTACAAAGCTTCTGTAAGGCAAAAGACACCATCAATAAGACAAAAAGGCCACCAACAGATTGGGAAAGTATCTTTAACTATCCTAACTATCCTAAATCAGATAGAGGACTAATATCCAATATATATAAAGAACTCAAGAAGGTGGACTCCAGAAAATCCAATAACCCCATTAAAAAATGGGGCTCAGAGCTAAACAAAGAATTCTCACCTGAGGAATGCAGAATGGCAGAGAAACACCTGAAAAATGTTCAGCATCCTTAATCATCAGGGAAATGCAAATCAAAACAACCCTGAGATTCCATCTCACACCAGTCAGAATGGCTAAGATCAAAAATTCAGGTGACAGCAGATGCTGGCAAGGATGTGGAGAAGAGGAACACTCCTCCACTGTTGGTGGGAGTGCAGGCTTGTACAACCACTCTGGAAATCAGTCTGGTGGTTCCTCAAAAAATTGGACATGGTACTACTGGACATTCCCGAAATACCTCTCCTGGGCATATATCCAGAAGATGTCCCAACCGGTAAGAAGGACACATGCTCCACTATGTTCATAGCAGCCTTATTTATAATAGCCAGAAGCTGGAAAGAACCCAGATGCCCCTCAACAGAGGAATGGATACAAAAATTGTGGTATATTTACACAATGGAGTACTACTCAGCTATTAAAAAATGAATTTATGAAATTCCTAGGCAAATGGTTGGTCCTGGAGGGCATTATCCTGAGTGAGGTAACCCAATCACAAAAGAACTCAAATGATATGTACTCAATGATAAGTGGACATTAGCCCAGAAACTTAGAATACCCAAGATATAATTTACAATTTGCAAAACACATGAAACTCAAGAAGAATGAAGACCAAAGTGTGGACACTTTGCCCCTTCTTAGAATTGGGAATAAAACACCCACGGAAGGAGTTACAGAGACAAAGTTTGGAGCTGATACAAAAGGATGGACCATCTAGAGACTGCCATATCCAGGGATCCATACCATAATCAGCCTCCAAACGCTGACACCATTGCATACAGTAGAAAGATTGTGGGGATAGGACCCTGATATAACTGTCTCTAGTGAGACTACGCTGGGGCCTAGCAAACACAGAAGTGGATGCTCACAGTCAGCTATTGGATGGATTACAGGACCCCCAATGGAGGAGCTAGAGAAAATACCCAAGGAGCTAAAGGGATCTGCAACCCTATAGGTGGAACAACATTATGAACTAACCAGTACCCCGGAGCTCTTGTCTCTAGCTGCATATGTATCAAAAAATGGCCTAGTAGGTCATCACTGGAAAGAGAGGCCCATTGGACTTGCAAACTTTATATGCCCCAGTACAGGGGAACGCTAGGGCCAAAAAGTGGGAGTGGGTGGGTAGGGGGGTGGGGGGAGGGTATGGGGGACTTTTTGGATAGCATTTGAAATGTAAATGAGGAAAATACCTAATTAAAAAAAATCCCCCCCCCAAAAAGACTTAAAGGTAAAGTGTATTACCCCTCTTCACTTGCAACTTGCTATAAGTGGAGAATTGGATTCTCTGACAAAGGCTATCATTGCTGGTGGTGGTGTCACCGGACACATCCACAAATCGCTGATTGGGAAGAAAGGACAACAGAAGACTAAGGATGCCTGAATTCCTTATTATCTCTCAATACTTATTAATGAGTCTTCTATTTGCAGTAAAATGGTGATTAAAACATAAACCCATCTTGGCACAGGTGCAAGTAATAAGAAACTGAAATTCTCAGCCATAAATGTGCAACAGGGAAGGAAGGAATGTAGGATACATGCATAGTGGATGACTGTAAGAAAACAGTAGTTTTAGGATAGAGTGGAGCATATAAACACAGCTATGACAATATGCACAAGCTGTGTGCAAGAACAAACCAAACCAAGTTACAGCATGGAGAAAGGAGGTGGGCACGAAGTCACAATGTTGTGGAGCAGCTAATACCTTCTAAAAAGGAGAAAAGTCAGTTTTGTCTAAGAGTGAAGACCCTAGTCAGCAAACCATGTGGTAAGGGAAGGTTACATATCCCAAACTATATGGGCATCAGTTTGAACTTGACATATTTTAAAAATCCACAAAATTGAGATGTGGAGGGGGTGTGGATCTGGGAGGAGATGGGGGATATTTACTGATTATGATCAAAACCTGTACAACATTCTCAAGGAAAAATATGTGTGTGTGTGTCAATTAAATACAAAACAAACATATATGTCTTTAAATGCCAGAAGAGGAGGGATATTTTGCATTGAAACTTTCAATTTAAGCTTTTTCCGATTTTACTTTCCATAAATCTAATAGGTTTTGGTAATGGAGCACCTGATAATAAGCCATTTATACTATTTTGATACAATACTAATTTAATAAATAGCCGTGTTCCTTGTGAGGCAAAAACTCTTTTTTAGCTAACAGTTTCTTTTAAAATATCTGTTCTTCCAAAAATGTGACAAATTCTTTTCCAGGTTCCTGATTCAGCTCTAATATTTAAAATTAAAAAGTTTATAAAATCAAGTGGAAAAACTGGGTAAAATTTTTGTTCACATTTTATGTTCTCATAAAAGTTTCCTTTGAAATACTGAAACAAGTACTGAAATCTCACTTGATTAACAAGTTGAAAAATATTTCTCTGCCATTTATTAAAGAGATATAAGAAGTCTGGCTATGTCCATATGATTAGAATCAGGTTTGCTTTTTTTTTTTTTTTTTTTTTTTTTGGAAGTTGCCCTTGAATAGCTGAACAATCTTCTTTACATTCTAACAATTTACTTAAGCATATTGATATGTAATGATGATAGTTTATATTTACTTATATCAAAATGCCATATATACCACGGAGTAGCATTTATAATAAACATGAGGTAATTATTATTTAAAAAATATGAGTGTTAGAATATTTCAGCAAAATTACACTAGGAGTAAAGGGGCCTGCTTCCAAGGCTGACAATTTGAGTACTGACATAGTAGGAAACAGAAACCAGTTCCCAAATGATGTTTTACAACCTTTACAGGAGCACTATAGCATGTGTGTGCTCACAGAGATATACACATGTGTGAATACACAAAAATAAAATGTAAAAATGTAACAAAAAGTGTTTTTAATGGAAAATGAAAATTCTGATATAAACATGTGAAATCTGAAATATTAAATTTCATTTTACATTTATGTATGGATGTTTTGCTTGCATTTATGTCTGAGCATCACATGTATGCAGTATCCATGGAGGTCAGAAGAAAGACTGAGATCCAGTGATAGAAATGGAACTAAAAATAAAAAAGAGAGGGCTAGCTAGAAGTGACGTTGGTATAAATCTTTAGTAGAATACTTTCCAACTGATCAAAGTACAGATTCAGTGTCCTGCTTTACAAAATATAAAAGTAAATTAATAAGCAAAAAAATTAGTTTGAAGAATCAACTAAAGTAATATTTTTGGCAGAAGTACAAAGGCACAGAGCTATGTGCCTGAGTCCTAGTGAAGCCTTGTGCTGATCTGTGCATGGACCAGTAGAGGAAAGCAAAAAGCATGAAAAGAGAAGGATCTTCTGTAGGACAGGAAGGAAATGACATGCAAGGCAGGAAAAGACCATCCTACCAAATATACAGATTCAATGCAATCACCATCAAAACTCCAATAATTCTTCAAAGACACGAAAAGAGTTATTATCAAAGTCATCTGGAAAGGAAAAAAAAAAAACCCACAATAGAGGAAACAATTCTTTTGTTGTTGTTGTTGGTTATTTTTTGTTTTTCTTTTTTTTTTGTGATGAATCTCCTTTCCTCAGACATGTTTTCTGCTGAATTCTTTTTTATTAAATATTTTCTTCATTTACATTTCAAATGCTATCCCCAAAGCTCCCTATACCCTCCCCCTACCCTTCTCCGCTACTCACCCACTCCCACTTCTTGGCCCTGGCGTTCCCCTGTACTGAGGCATATAAAGTTTGCAAGACCTAGGGACCTCTCTTCCCCAGTGATGGCTGACTAGGCCATCTTCTGCTACATATGCAGCTAGAGACATGAGCTCTGGGGGTACCGGTTAGTTCATATTGTTGTTCCACCTATAGGGTTGCAGACCCCTTCAGCTCCTTGGGTACTTTCTCTAGCTCCTCCCTTGGGGGCCCTGTGTTCCATCCTATAGATGACTGTGAGCATCCACTTCTGTATTTGCCAGGCACTGGCATAGCCTCACATGGGACAGCGATATCAGGGTCATTTCAACAAAATCTTGCTGGCATATGCAATAGTGTCTGCGTTTGGTGGGTGATTATGGGATGGATCCCCAGGTGGGGTAATCTCTGGATGGTTCATCCTTTCATCTTAGCTCCAAACCTTCTCTC
Source organism: Mus musculus (assembly GCF_000001635.26). Classification (NCBI taxonomy): domain Eukaryota; kingdom Metazoa; phylum Chordata; class Mammalia; order Rodentia; family Muridae; genus Mus; species Mus musculus. The sequence goes on from NC_000086.7 coordinate 67,666,578, forward strand.
TGTAACTCATTCCATGTGTATTTTGTTCCTTATTCCAAGGAGGAATGAAGTATCCACCCATTGGTTTTCCTTCTTGAGTTTCTTGTGTTTTTCAAATTGTATCTTGGGTATTCTAAATTTCTGAGCTAATATCCACTTATCAGTGAGTGCATATCAAGTGACTTCTTTTGTGATCGGGTTACCTCACTAAGGATGATATCCTCCTGGGCATATACCCAGATGTTCCAACTGGTAATAAGGACACATGCTCCACTATGTTCATATCAGTCTTATTTTTAATAGCCAGAAGCTGGAAAGAACACAGATGTCACTCAACAGAGGAATGGATACAGAAAATGTGGTACATTTACACAATGGAGTACTACTCAGCTATTAAAAACAATGAATTTATGAAATTCTTGGGCAAATGGATGTATCTGGAGCATCCACTTCTATATTTGTCAGGCACTGGCATAGCTTCACAAGAGAGAGCTATATCAGGGTCCTGTCAGCAAAATATTTCTGGCATATGCAATAGTGTCTGGGTTTGGTGGCTTTATATGGGTTAGATCTCTGAGTGGGGTAGTCTCTGGATGGTCCTTCCTCCCATCTCAGCTCTAAATGAGAAAACAATTCTTAACAATAAAAGAATGGCTGGGAGAATCATCATACCTGACCTCAAGCTTTATTACAGAGGAATATTGATTAAAAACTGTGTGGTATTGGTACAGAGACAGATATATTCATCAATGGAATAGAATTGAAGACCCGGGAATAAAACCACACACTTTCAGGCACTTGGTCTTTGACAAATTTGCCAAACATATACAATGGAAAAAAGAATGTATCTTCAACAAATGGTGCTGCTTTAACTGGCTGTTTGTGTGCAGAATAATGAAAATAGACCCATATTTGTCACCTTGCACAAGCTTAAGTTCAAGTGGATCAAGAACCTCAACGTAAATGCAGATACATTGAATCTAATAGAATTGAAAGTGTGAAAGAGCCTTGAAGTCATTGGCACATGGAGAAACTTTCTAAAAAGAACTCCAATGGCTCATGCTCTAAGATCAAGAATTGATAAATGGGACCTCATGAAACTGGGATGCTTCTATAAGGCAAAGGACATAGCTAAGAAGACAAATCGGCAACCTACAGATTGGGAAAAAAAATCTTCCCTAACCCCACATCTAATAGAGGGCTAATATCAAGAAGCTAACCACCAAAAAACCAAGCAACCCAATCAAAAAATGTGGTATAGAACTAAACTGAGAATTCACAACTGATGAATCTCAAATGACTGAGAAGCACTTAAAGAAATGTTTTAAAGTCCTTAGTGATCAGCGAAATGCAAATCAAAACAACCCGGAGATGCCATCTTACACCAATCAGAAGGGCTAAGATCAAAACCTCAGGTGACAGTATATGTTGGAGAGGATGTGGAGAAAGAGGAACACTCCTCCATTGTTGGTGTAATTGCAAACTGGTACAACCACTCTGGAAATCTGGTGGTTCCTCAGAACATTGAAAATACATCTACCTGAAGACCCAGTAATACCACTCTTGGGAATATACCCCAAAATTGTCAAACCATGCAACAGGGGCATGTGTTCTACTTTGTTCATAGTGAGCAGCCTTGTTTGTTATAGCCAGAAGGTCGAAACAACCCGGATGTCCCAGGACAGAAGAATGGATACAGAAAATGTGGTTTATTTACACAATGGAATACTACTCTGCTATTAGGAATGAGGACATCATTTATTTACTTTTATGTTTCATTATTGCAGGGCATTGACTCTGGGACTTCATAGCTAGGCAAGTATTCTACCACAGGGCTATAATCCTAACAACCAGAGACCTCTGTATTCATTTATTTTTAATTCATTTTATATGATTGATTATATGTTGGGATACAGTAAAATAATCCTTTTATGAAATTTATAATATATAAATTATATTTTAACAAACATTATAAAATTGGAGGAAAATAAAATTATCAAAGTTGATTTATTGGTTGGATCTTTCTATGACTAGAGCCTAGGTAATTAAACTGGCTGTGTGCAGATTAGAGAGCTTGAGAACCTGGTTTCTTTCCTTTATTAAACTGTTAGGTTTTGGAGACTATAATATTATTAGAGAATTTCCCCATTCCTTTTGCTCTCTCCCAACTCTCTGAGAAGGCCTTCCTTGTTGTCATTCCACTTTACAGTATCTATTCATATTAATTGTTGTCACATGCAAATATGTTTATGTTTATACATATATATTCATAAATACATAAATAAAACCCAATCAGTCTATTTGATGTTACTTGTGCATATGTTCCCAGGGCTTTAGGTTTTCTAAACACGAACTGAACAAGGGTAATAGTTATAGAGTTGCCAACATGGCCACGGAATGCTCATGAAGCCTCAATCCTACATAAAGAATTACAGGCAACTAAGAAATGCTGAGATTGGGAGAAATAGTATTTCTAAGTAAAGAGCACTTCAAGTGTTCATCCCTGGTAGTTTCCAATCCAAAATGCTGGAAGCCTTCGGGATACAGGGATGCATGACATATCCTATTCAAGGAAGAGACCTTGGAAGTTCCTTTTAAGAGTACTGGTGTGAATCTGTTTTACAGGAGTAGAAAGGATTGGATATAATGTCCTTGGGTAATAATTGCAGTACATATACTTCTTTTATATGACTTTTAGGTTGTATACACTATCTGGCTTCTACTTTCCCCCTAATCATGCTACCTGGCACTCAGCATATAAGAACATACCACAAATGTTCAATATGGCTGGGTCCTGCTAATTTGTTATCCCATATGCCGGATATCCCAAGAATTATCCCCTCCATCACATACAGAAATATGATTTAGTGATGTCGCAGATGTCTCTTAATCTAATCAAGTTGACAAGATTATTCTTCATGAGATCCCTTATTCCTCGTATTGAAGAATCAATATATGTAACCCTGTAACAGAAGTCCCATATACATACTGAATTGTTCACACTGCATGGGATGGCTTCTGTGCTTTTAATGTCTTGTTTACCAATCATGCTTCTAAACTCTAAAAATACTTTGATTTTTGTCATACCCCCTCGTATATATTTTATTAAATTTCACTATGTTGAAACTCCCTCTTGCTTTGTCATTCCACTAAATTGTGAACTATAGAAACAGAATGTGTGTTGAATCCCTATTGATCTTCAGCTCTACAAACACATTTAACTTTGGGCAAATTTCTTGTTTTTCATGTTATATAACAGTTATCAAAATTCCTTAAATAAGACATTGCCAGTGACATTTGGCATATACATATGTGTGTGTGTGTGTGTGTGTGTGTACATATGTGTATATGTATATGTATATGTATATATATATATATATATATACACATATACACACACACATACACACACATATATATATATATCATATAAAAACAATGTAGTGTTTCTTTTGATGTTTATTTACTTGGTAGAGACTTTCTAGGAATTTTAAGAATAATTGAAAGCAATTGAAACCATGGAGTTCTATGTTTGTGAACATGACCTTTCCCCACAGATGTGATTTAAAACAGAAAGATTTACCCCACCCAAGAACCTTCTAATTCATAAACAATTCAGTGAATAGGAGAGCTAGCTGTGATTTTCAAATCTCCTTCAGATACTACATCTCTATCTTTTCCTCTTTGATACATAGATGATAATAAAGCTTTTCTTGAAGATAAAATAAGAGTGTTAAAATAATTGAATGTTTGGCATAGCCTTAGTAGACAATAAAGTCCAATACAAGGTAGCTACATATGTTGTCAAACTTCTCATTTTAAGAATATAGGAAATGAGTTTCTATTGAAGATTCTAATTGTTAGTTATATAACAGATGCTTTTAAATTAAACCATAATTTACTATTAGTGGAATGACACCAAATTGTCCCAAGAATATTTTTCAGGTACTTGGTATTAAGAAAAAAAAGTCACTGGGCAGCAGTGTCACATGCCTTTAATCTCAGCACTTGGGAGGCAGAGGCAGGTGGATTTCTGAGTTAGAAGCCAACCTGGTCTAGAGAGTGAGTTCCAGGACAGCCAGGGCTATTCAGAGATACCTTGTCTCGAAAAACTGAAAAAAAAAAAGTCAGCTTTTGTTTCAGCTACTGGTTGCAATGATCATATACAATGCTGTTTTTGTTTGTTTAATTTTTTGTGTGTTTGCAGATCAAATATAGGATTTTGTGCATGAAAGCCTGGCACTATGACACAAATTTGTATCCAGAGACCAGAGTATATTTTCACTTGCAGTAGTTTGGACCCTAACTTCCCAGAAATGAAAAATGATTTCAAAACTCAGTGAAGCACAGTGTCCAAAAATATAAAATGAAATACAATATGATATAATATATTCAGATTTCACATGTTTATATCAAAATTTTAATTTTGTTTTAAAATACTTTGTTACATTTTAAATTACATGCTATAGAGGACAAAGGAGTTCTTCTGGGAACTGGTTCCTTTCTTCCACAAAATCAGCACCTGGGATTAAATTCAAGGTATCCTTAAGCCTGGTATCTTATACCCTTTTACACTTAATAATCTTTCTGAAACATTAAATTGTTTGCTGTAAATACTTTTCAGTGCAGTATGACTTTAAAAGAGCTAAGTAAAGATTCATTGTTGTAGCTCAATCTGCTCAGGTAAATCATGACTCAAAAAAGATGGTTTAGATATACAATGGCATCCTGTAGCTAACTACTACAGGAAGTTGACCAAAGGAACTGAACAAAAACCTTTATGAGAACATAACATTTTGCCAAAAATTGTCCCAAGTTTTTTTCATTTGACTTTATACATTTTTTAATTTTTTTAAAAAAAATTACAGTTGGCTTGGTCTGTGTGAGAATTGGTCACTATTACACAGTTTTGGAAGCATAAGAAGGCTCATATTAAGTTCAAAAGAAACTGTTAACCTGTTAGCCAGTGAAGAGTCTTCATGTCACAAGAGGCAAGGAACATTGATGAAAATAACACTTGCATTGAAATAGGACATGCAATAATATCAGGCAAGGTGTGCTTGTTTTTAATATTGTAATAACTGAATTTATTCCTTTGGATTTTACAATTGTTCCATATCTGTTGTGCTTTATATCTTTCTAAATTGTTCTCCTAGGAGTCAATTAAGAATCTGGCACTTTATGCATCATTTGGGGGAGGATAGATTTTTCTGACATACCCTATTGGCTGTGTATTGTATATTAATTATATTATATATATATAACAAAAGTATGAATTAAGTAGGTTTTTCCACAATAAACATATAACATATTACTCAAAAAGCACTTTCTCCCTTTTTATTTTCTGAAACAATTTCATACAATATATTTTGATCATGTTTTCCAGTACCCATATTTCTTCCAGAACCTCATCTCTCTAATGAGCCAATTTTGTGTTTCAGAAAGTTGTCTCAGAGTCTTGCCCAACACCCGCAAGGGCCCACACGGGACTCCCCACAGGATCCTAAGACCTCTGGTGAGTGGAACACAGTGCCTGCCCCAATCCAATCATGCGGAACCTGAGACTGGGGTACATAGGGAAGCAGGCTACCCAGGCCTGATCTGGGGCACAAGTCCCTTCCGCTCGACTCGAGCTCCGGGCTACCTTGCCAGCAGAGTCTTGCCCAACACCCGCAAGGGCCCACACGGGACTCCCCACGGGATCCTAAGACCTCTGGTGAGTGGAACACAGCGCCTGCCCCAATCCAATCGCGCAGAACCTGAGACTGCGGTACATAGGGAAGCAGGCTACCCGAGCTTGATCTGGGGCACAAACCCCTTCCGCTCCACTCGAGCCCCGGGCTACCTTGCCAGTGGAGTCGCCTGACACCCGCAAGGGCCCACACAGGATTCCACACGAGATCCTAAGACCTCTAGTGAGTGGAACACAACTTCTGCCAGGAGTCTGGTTCGAACACCAGATATCTGGGTACCTGCCCTGCAAGAAGAGAGCTTACCTGCAGAGAATACTCTGCCCACTGAAACTAAGGAGAGTGCTACCCTCCAGGTCTGCTTATAGAGGCTAACAGAGTCACCTGAAGAACAAGCTCTTAACAGTGACAACTAAAACAGCTACCTTCAGAGATTACCAGATGGTGAAAGGCGAACGTAAGAATCCTACTAACAGAAATCAAGACCACTCACCATCATCAGAACGCAGCACTCCCACCCCACCTAGTCCTGGGCACCCCAACACAACCGAAAATCTAGACCCAGATTTAAAAACATTTCTCATGATGATGATAGAGGACATCAAGAAGGACTTTCATAAGTCACTTAAAGAATTACAGGAGAGCACTGCTAAAGAGTTACAGGCCCTTAAAGAAAAGCAGGAAAACACAGCCAAACAGGTAGAAATCATTAAAGAAAAACAGGAAAACACATCCAAACAGGTGATGGAAATGAACAAAACCATACTAGAACTAAAAGGGGAAGTAGACACAATAAAGAAAACCCAAAGCGAGACAATGCTGGAGATAGAAACCCTAGGAAGGAGATCTGGAACCATAGATGTGAGCATCAGCAACAGAATACAAGAAATGGAAGAGAGAATCTCAGGTGCAGAAGATTCCATAGAGAACATCGACACAATAGTCAAAGAAAATACAAAATGCAAAAGGATCCTAACTCAAAGCATCCAGGTAATCCAGGAAACAATGAGAAGACCAAACCTACGGATAATAGGAATTGATGAGAATGAAGATTTTCAACTTAAAGAGCCAGCTAATATCTTCAACAAAATAATAGAAGAAAACTTCCCAAACATAAAAAAAGAGATGCCCATGATCATACAAGAAGCCTACAGAACTCCAAATAGACTGGACCAGAAATGAAATTCCTCCCGACACATAATAATCAGAACAACAAATGCACTAAATAAAGATAGAATATTAAAAGCAGTAAGGGAGAAAGGTCAAGTAACATATAAAGGCAGGCCTATCAGAATTACACCAGACTTTTCACCAGAGACTATGAAAGCCAGAAGAGCCTGGACAGATTTTATACAGACACTAAGAGAACACAAATGCCAGCCCAGGCTACTATACCCGGCCAAAATCTCAATTACCATAGATGGGGAAACCAAAGTATTCCACGACAAAAACAAATTCACACAATATCTTTCCACAAATCCAGCCCTTCAAAGGATAATAACAGAAAAGAAGCAATACAAGGACGGAAATCACGCCCTAGAACAATCAAGAAAGTAATCATTCAACAAACCAAAAAGAAGACAGCCACAAGAACAGAATGCCAACTCTAACAACAAAAATAAAAGGAAGCAACAATTACTTTTCCTTAATATCTCTTAATATCAATGGACTCAATTCCCCAATAAAAAGACATAGACTAACAGACTGGCTACACAAACAGGACCCAACATTCTGCTGCTTACAGGAAACCCATCTCAGGGAAAAAGACAGACACTACCTCAGAGTGAAAGGCTGGAAAACAATTTTCCAAGCAAATGGACTGAAGAAACAAGCTGGAGTAGCCATTTTAATATCGGATAAAATCGACTTCCAACCCAAAGTTATCAAAAAAGACAAGGAGGGACACTTCATACTCATCAAAGGTAAAATACTCCAAGAGGAACTCTCAATTCTGAATATCTACGCACCAAATGCAAGGACAGCCACATTCATTAGAGACACTTTAGTAAAGCTCAAAGCATACATTGCACCTCACACAATAATAGTGGGAGACTTCAACACACCACTTTCTTCAAAGGTCAGATCGTGGAAACAGAAACTAAACAGGGACACAGCGAAACTAACAGAAGTTATGAAACAAATGGACCTGACAGATATCTACAGAACATTTTATCCTAAAACAAAAGGATATACCTTCTTCTCAGCACCTCACAGGACCTTCTCCAAAATTGACCATATAATTGGTCACAAAACAGGCCTCAATAGATACAAAAATATTGAAATTGTCCCATGTATCCTATCAGACCACCATGGCCTAAGACTGATCTTCAATAACAACATAAATAATGGAAAGCCAACATTCACGTGGAAACTGAATAACACTCTTCTCAATGATACCTTGGTCAAGGAAGGAATAAAGAAAGAAATTAAAGACTTTTTAGAGTTTAATGAAAATGAAGCCACAATGTACCCAAACCTATGGGACACAATGAAAGCATTTCTAAGAGGGAAACTCATAGCTCTGAGTGCCTCCAAGAAGAAACGGGAGACAGCACATACTAGCAGCTTGACAACACATCTAAAAGCCCTAGAAAAAAAGGAAGCAAATTCACCCAAGAGGAGTAGACGGCAGGAAATAATCAAACTCAGGGGTGAAATCAACCAAGTGGAAACAAAAAGAACTATTCAAAGAATTAACCAAACGAGGAGTTGGTTCTTTGAGAAAATCAACAAGATAGATAAACCCTTAGCTAGACTCACTAAAGGGCACAGGGACAAAATCCTAATTAACAAAATCAGAAATGAAAAGGGAGACATAACAACAGATCCTGAAGTAATCCAAAACACCATCAGATCCTTCTACAAAAGGCTATACCCAACAAAACTGGAAAACCTGGATGAAATGGACAAATGTCTGGACAGATACCAGGTACCAAAGTTGAATCAGGATCAAGTTGATCATCTAAACAGTCCCATATCACCTAAAGAAATAGAAGCAGTTATTAATAGTCTCCCAACCAAAAAAAGCCCAGGACCAGATGGGTTTAGTGCAGAGTTCTATCAGACCTTCAAAGAAGATCTAATTCCAGTTCTGCACAAACTATTTCACAAAATAGAAGTAGAAGGTACTCTACCCAACTCATTTTATGAAGCCACTATTACTCTGATACCTAAACCACAGAAAGACCCAACAAAGATAGAGAACTTCAGACCAATTTCTCTTATGAATATCGATGCAAAAATCCTCAATAAAATTCTCGCTAACCGAATCCAAGAACACATTAAAGCAATCATCCATCCTGACCAAGTAGGTTTTATTCCAGGGATGGAGGGATGGTTTAATATACGAAAATCCATCAATGTAATCCATTATATAAACAAACTCAAAGACAAAAACCACATGATCATCTCATTAGATGCAGAAAAAGCATTTGACAAGATCCAATACCCATTCATGATAAAAGTTTTGGAAAGATTCAAGGCCCATACCTAAACATGATAAAAGCAATCTACAGCAAACCAGTAGCCAACATCAAAGTAAATGGAGAGAAGCTGGAAGCAATCCCACTAAAATCAGGGACTAGACAAGGCTGCCCACTTTCTCCCTACCTTTTCAACATAGTACTTGAAGTATTAGCCAGAGCAATACGACAACAAAAGGAGATCAAGGGGATACAAATTGGAAAAGAGGAAGTCAAAATATCACTTTTTGCAGATTATATGATAGTATATATAAGTGACCCTAAAAATTCTACCAGAGAACTCCTAAACCTGATAAACAGCTTCGGTGAAGTAGCTGGATATAAAATAAACTCAAACAAGTCAATGGCCTTTCTCTATACAAAGAATAAACAGGCTGAGAAAGAAATTAGGGAAACAACACCCTTCTCAATAGTCACAAATAATATAAAATATCTTGGCGTGACTCTAACTAAGGAAGTGAAAGATCTGTATGATAAAAACTTCAAATCTCTGAAGAAATAAAGGAAATCTCAGAAGATGGAAAGATCTCCCATGCTCATGGATTGGCAGGATCAACATTGTAAAAATGGCTATCTTGCCAAAAGCAATCTACAGATTCAATGCAATCCCCATCAAAATTCCAACTCAATTCTTCAACGAATTGGAAGGAGCAATTTGCAAATTTGTCTGGAATAACAAAAAACCTAGGTTAGCAAAAAGTCTTCTCAAGGATAAAAGAACTTCTGGCGGAATCACCATGCCAGACCTAAAGCTTTACTACAGAGCAATTGTGATAAAAACTGCATGGTACTGGTATAGAGACATACTAGTAGACCAATGGAATAGAATTGAAGACCCAGAAATGAACCCACACACCTATGGTCACTTGATCTTCGACAAGGGAGCTAAAACCATCCAGTGGAAGAAAGACAGCATTTTCAACAATTGTGCTGGCACAACTGGTTGTTATCGTGTAGAAGAATGCGAATCGATCCATACTTATCTCGTTGTACTAACGTCAAATCTAAGTGGATCAAGGCACTTCACATAAAACCAGAGACACTGAAACTTATAGAGGAGAAAGTGGGGAAAAGCCTTGAAGATATGGGCACAGGGGAAAAATTCCTGAACAGAACAGCAATGGCTTGTGCTGTAAGATTGAGAATTGACAAATGGGACCTAATGAAACTCCAAAGTTTCTGCAAGGCAAAAGACACCGTCAATAAGACAAAAAGACCACCAACAGATTGGGATAGGATCTTTACCTATCCTAAATCAGATAGGGGACTAATATCCAACATATATAAAGAACTCAAGAAGGTGGACTTCAGAAAATCAAATAACCCCATTAAAAAATGGGGCTCAGAACTGAACAAAGAATTCTCACCCGAGGAATACCGAATGGCAGAGAAGCACCTGAAAAAATGTTCAACATCCTTAATCATCAGGGAAATGCAAATCAAAACAACCCTGAGATTCCACCTCACACCAGTCAGAATGGCTAAGATCAAAAATTCAGGTGACAGCAGATGCTGGCGTGGATGTGGAGAAAGAAGAACACTCCTCCATTGTTGGTGGGAGTGCAGGCTTGTACAACCACTCTGGAAACCAGTCTGGCGGTTCCTCAGAAAATTGGACATAGTACTACCGGAGGATCCAGCAATACCTCTCCTGGGCATATATCCAGAAGATGCCCCAACTGGTAAGAAGGACACATGCTCCACTATGTTCATAGCAGCCTTATTTATAATAGCCAGAAGCTGGAAAGAACCTAGATGCCCCTCAACAGAGGAATGGATACAGAAAATATGGTACATCTACACAATGGAGTACTACTCAGCTATTAAAAAGAATGAATTTATGAAATTCCTAGCCAAATGGATGGACCTGGAGGGCATCATCCTGAGTGAGGTAACACATTCACAAAGAAACTCACACAATATGTACTCACTGATAAGTGGATATTAGCCCCAAACCTAGGATACCCAAGATATAAGATATAATTTGCTAAACACATGAAACTCAAGAAGAATGAAGACTGAAGTGTGGACACTATGCCCCTCCTTAGATTTGGGAACAAAACACCCATGGAAGGAGTTACAGAGACAAAGTTTGGAGCTGAGATGAAAGGATGGACCATGTAGAGACTGCCATATCCAGGGATCCACCCCATAATCAGCATCCAAAAGCTGACACCATTGCATACACTAGCAAGATTTTATTGAAAGGACCCAGATGTAGCTGTCTCTTGTGAGACTATGCCGGGGCCTAGCAAACACAGAAGTGGATGCTCACAGTCAGCTAATGGATGGATCATAGGGCTCCCAATGGAGGAGCTAGAGAAAGTAGCCAAGGAGCTAAAGGGATCTGCAACCCTATAGGTGGAACAACATTATGAACTAACCAGTACCCCGGAGCTCTTGACTCTAGCTGCATATATATCAAAAGATGGCCTAGTCGGCCATCACTGGAAAGAGAGGCCCATTGGACTTACAAACTTTATATGCCCCAGTACAGGGGAACACCAGGGCCAAAAAGGGGGAGTGGGTGGGCAGGGGAGTGGGGGTGGGTGGATATGGGGGACTTTTGGTATAGCATTGGAAATGTAAATGAGCTAAATACCTAATAAAAAATGGAAAAAAAAAGAAAGAAAGTTATCTCTATGTCTCACTTTCAAAACATAGAACCACACATCCACAAGAACAAAGAAACGAACATCCTTCACATACCCTAAAATTAAAATAAACAAGAAGAGACAAATAAGACAAATACTGAGCGACAGTTATGCTAGGGTCCTGGTCCTGTCTGCAAGAACCACAGTGTTCAATGTTGACTCTCTTACATGGGATGGATCTGAATTTGGGTCAGTCTTTGGACCTCAGTCTCTGCTCCATCTTTACCCATATTTTTTATAGGCAGGACAAATCTTTGGTTGACAGCTTTGTGGAGGGTTGATGTCACTCACTCTCCCTTCAGCAGAAGTCCCACCTGGTTACAGGAGATGGCAACTTCAGTGTCCATATCCCCTGCTAGTATGAGTCTCAGCTACGGTCACCTCAAAACTCCCTGGAACCTCACCATCACAGGTTTCTAGCTAATCTCTGGAGATATGTCTATCTATATCTATGTCTATGTCTATATCCATGTCCATGTCCATGTCCATGTCCATGTCCATATCTATATCTATCTATAAACTTGAATACTATTCATATATTTTGTCTGATATACATATATATCAGAGAAATTCCAAAACAAAGAAACAAAGCAAATTGAGACATATGTCTAAAGTTATATTTAAGTGGAAGTAAAATAGAATTGTGGCTGATACTTTTTTTATGGTTTGTATTTTGCACCTAGAAATTAACTCCAAACATTGAAACTTAACCTCATCCTAAATGATATTTGAAAAATTTAGATCTTTGGTAATTCATTAATAGATGGGAGACATGTGCTACAAGAGAGTAGCAATCTTAAGACAAATTCTCCTTTAGATTTTTGTCCCATTAACCACCCTTGTTGCTGACATTTTAGAAGAGTGCCTCATAGAATGCTCAAGATTACTGGGGTTCTTATCTTTCTCGATCCTTCAGTTCCAGGAAGCTTCCTCTACCTTTAGGCTTAAGGGTCAGTTTGCCGAAATAGATGAAAGGAAGAAACAAGCATAGTGCTCTTTTCCAATCTTTTCATGCATTCTATTATGAACTCATGTCATCCTGTTCCAGTGAGAACAATGCCAAAGTCGTAGTATGTTTACATTTATGTTGAATATAGCTGATTTGTCTGCCAAGACCTCTAATATGAAACTCAATATATGTAAGCTTTCAGATCTGTGAGACTGAGGTCACTGTCTTCTGTACGTATACATCCAGAATACATCAGCAGTGCACTTGTCATTGAGGAGTTCAACATATCTTGACTGAATACATGTATTCTCTCTAAGGAATCCTACCCTGAAATTCTCCTAGTTATAAATTCTGTTTCTTTAGTTTGAGCACAGTTATGACAGCCATGCTACACAAAACAGAGCCTATCAATCTTAATAGTATAATAGCACTTATTAGACTATTTCAATTTTAAGGCAGGAAAATATTGAAGCTCACATCATACTGAGATTTGGTTTGTTTCCATTGATTTATACTCAAAATTATTAAAATTATGTGCATCTCCTTCATGACCTGGCCCCAAATACAGACCAACCCCAACATAAGATGGTTTTGCCTTAAACCACATCCTAAGCTTGTGCTTTTGAAAGTGACCCAATAATACTAAATACTAACAATCTTTACATTTGAAATCATTACAGAATAAAAACAATCATAGAAAACTTATGTCTAGGTCTCAATTGTACCATGTATTTTTTTCCTTTGCTTTTCTCATAATAGGTCTGTTTTTATAAAAGACCATTTCATAGTTCTTTCTCACACTCTGCATATTGATATTTGTGTTACAAAAATTTTTCTCCTTACAAATAGCCTCATGGTATGTGTATGATAAGTATTAACCCTCCTGTGCAGTTCTGTCTTCTGTGCTTTAATCTTTATAGTGAAAATATTACTAGGAAATATTTCCTACCCAATATATTTCTGAAAGTTTCCCAGATAGGCCATGCAGTCTATTTTTAGTAATTTACACATGCTGCTTGAGATGCCCTACTCAGAAGCATATCCATGACCCGCCTCCCAAGTTTTCTACCCATTAATGACCCTGCACTTAAATTTAATGATAATGCTCCTCTCTGGGTCTGGGTAACTTTAAGTATACCAGATAAATCCAGGATGTCCCTACACCTTAATAATACATACGATGAGTACTGTATGTAACGTGATTATACAAATGTTTTAGGGTAAATGTAAATGAGGTTTGTTTCTCCATTTCAAATACAATCTTCTTTATAACTATTCACCTCTGAGGAGAACACTTAAAGTATGCCATTACCTAGACACCATTCAAATGATATACGGATTTAAATCACTTTATATATATATATATATATATATATATATATAAAGAATGAATCAGGAATAGCCCATATACAATAATTTCCACACAAACACACACACACAATGTTAAATCCTCGGAACCTACATTGTGGAAGGAGAGAACCAATTCCCACAAGGTGACCTCTGACATTCACAAATACATTATTGTATTTGTTTATACTCTCCTTGTACTTGCTGGTTTGTGTCAACTTGAAACAAGCTGGAGTTATCACAGAGAAAACTCATGGAGAGATAACTCCATTAGATCAAGCTATAAGGAATTTTCTCAATGTGTGATCAAGGGGGCAGGCCCCATTGTGGATGGAACCATCTCTGGGCTAGCAGTCTTGGGTTCTATAAGAAAGCAAGCTGAGCAAGCCAGGGGAAGCAAGCCAGTAAGTAACATCCCTCCATGCCCTCTGCATCAGCTCCTGCTTCCTGACCTGCTTTAGTTCTAGTCCTCACCTCCTTTGGTGATAAAGTGTAAGCTGAATAAACCCTTCCCCGCCACCCCCAACTTGCTTCTTCATCATGATGTTTGTGCGGGAATAGAAACCCTGACGAAGACACTCCCCAAATACAAATGATATTTTAAAAAAGAAAGCCAGGAAAATGATGTATGCACACTCCAAGTGTGGAAATCTGGGGCTGTCTGGGACGACGCTAGTGTGTGTCTGAATTGACAGTTTGAAGAAGCTGGAATCTGATATCTACCAGTGATGATCTCAGCAATAGACCTTAGTTGAGGAAAAATGAAGTTTTCATACACTTTCACTTTATATTCTTAAACCCCATGCAAGCTCCCAGCCTGTTATAATGCTTTGATCCATGGTCAGGGCAAGACATTCTCCTGTATCTCTCTCAATCTTTCACTTAAATAGCTCCACATATATGCCACATGTATACTTCACTAATCAACTAACCAATTCTCAGTCCAGTCCTGGTGAAAATAGCAATCCATCAGGGCATATGCTCATTAAGGTACAGGAGGCACTTAAAGCACAAAAACTTATTTGTCCATCAATACCTGAGAGCATAAGAAAAGGAGCAGGCATATATATTCATAAAATATTCTTCAGGTATCAAAAAGTGTTGAAATGTTTTCCTTTAAAAAAAGTTGTATGCAATCTGGGAGCATTACATTAATGTAAATTAAGCAGACACTCATAGCACATGTTCTTTAAGATACATGGAAACAGTTTCAGAAGGACATGAATATAGAACAGGCTGAGGGGCTATAAGCATTTGGGCAGAATGGAAGGGGAAACTGGGTAGATGGATTGCTTACAGGTTGGGCCTTGTCATTGCAGATATGTGCACTTATGGGTATAGCAGAGGAAGTCCGATGCATTTTTATGATTAAGGCTTTTGCATTTATAGTAAAAAAAATGCCTCACTGGTCAAAATCAAAATGGAAAGCACATGGAGAGATAAGACAATCCTTTCCTTCCTCTGGGACTAATATATTTTTTCAAATAATTTGATAATTTCAATTATGTATTCAAATAAACTATTTAATTGACATATTTCAAGTAGATTACAAACCAATTTCAAGTTTATTAAACAAAGTGTTTACACGGAAGGTTTGAATGTTATTTAATGCAAAAAAATGTAAGAGGAAAGTCAAGACAGTGAATCAGTAATTCATGAGTTAAATACATAACTACAGAAACTTCTGCTCACTCACTGATAATGTAACTTGAAAAACAAAGCACTCCACAAAGCATGTGACCAAAGGGCAGAAGTGGAATACTGAGTTAAGAAATTAAGCATAACTATACATAAAACAAATGCCATTGATCGACACTAAGGACTAGTGTCATTAAACAGCTACATAAAACCAATTACATGAACACTAGCTACCTGCAAATACCACAAACCTGCTCCCCCCAACCCCACCCTAGCCCCAAGATCTGCAGGGGATTTTCTCTTTTCAATTTGTGGTAAGTTATAGCAGTTGGATTTTGCTTTCTACAAGACAAATGTAAGTTGCAGTAGAGTTTTTATAAGGCCAGTGAGTTAACTGGTACCCTGTACTGCCAAATCTAATTTTTAGGGTTAGTGAGAGTGCTTCTCTGTTTCTGCCAAAGGGCCTGATAATTCAACATTTACTATCTTGTCATGGCTGCAACCTATCAAACTGCTCAGAGCTCACTTGATATTTAAGAGACATGGAGTCGGATGTGTACCAAACAAAAGAATGACAAATGATATGGGCCAATTTCTACCATAATATTTGGTAGTGTATGGAATGTTTTATGTATGTCACATGACATACGATCACAGCTTATCTTCTTCACTGTTCTAGGAGAACATAGAATGAAGACAGGATTCTAAAACTGCCAAGTCCTGTTGATGCTGTTTTGAAAAAGAGATATCAATAATTATTATAAGTATCTCTTAAAAGAAGTCATCCAAAGATCAAAAAGACACCTGATGTTCAGTATTATGTATATACTACCTACATTATCTGCCACAAGCTTCTTCTTCAGGTTTTTCATTTCGTTTTCCAATCTGTTTTGCTCAAGAGCGTCGAGAAGTTTGTGCTTCTCCTCAAGTTCTTGGATATTCTAAAACAAACCAAAGATTGGAAAAGACTTTTCATGTCATATTCAAACCTTATAACGTTCAAAACTTTCACATTTTCAGTCAGTGGATGCTTGTTAGGAATGCCAAAATTGGTAACATTTAAGCATATTACCATGTGCAATAAAGGAGTTAAGTGGGAGCTTCCTTGACCTCAGAAGCTGGCTGCACCATGAATCCCAAGTCCACTGCCCACTTTCATCAGACCTGTTGATCTGAAACCATACAGATTAGATTCCATTCCTGTACCATTTCCCCTTGTCTGCTGAGTCCTCTGGGGCTAGCCAAGATGCCCTGAGCAGCCTTCTGTCTCCCAAACCTCCACTGTCTGGCCACCTCTTTACCTGCACATCCTCACCTTCAATCCCTGACCCAGGTGTTTCCAGGGGTACATCCAAGTGACAGGAGACTTGAACTGCCCCCGGAGTACCATTGTTCAGCCCAGGAATACCCACAAGAGGCCTGTCACACCAGGATCATTGAGTTTAGACCTCCTTCCAATAACTACCAGAACAGGAACTGATGGCCAAAGGTCAACTAAAGAACACATTCTGCCATAGACGGGGTTATATGACAGCTCCACAGCACAGATATTCTATTATAGCAAGCCCTTGCTAACTTGATGCAACCTAAGCACAATAAAATGCCTTAGCTCCAATCTTATAAGGACAATAAAAACTTTTAAAGAGGAATTAAATGAATCCCTTAAAGAATTGCAGGAAAATACGATGAAACAGGTGGAGGACTTTAAGAGGAAACAAGTAAAACACTTAAAAGAATACAAGCAAATACAATTTAAAAGGTGAAGGAAATAAATAACAGTGTTCAAATCCTGAAAAGGGAAATAGAAGACAAAAAGAGGACACAAACTGAGGGAATCCTGGAGATGGAAAACCTAGGGACCTGAACAGGAACAACAGACGCAAGCATCACCAACAGAATACAGGAGATGGAGGAGAAACTCTCAGCCATGGACGATACAATAGAGGAAACTGATAGACCAGTCAAGGAAAGCATTAAATCTAAAAAAGTTCCTGACATGAAACATTGAGGAATGTTTACTCAGAATGGCTGAAATTTTCAAACATCAAGAGATAGCATATGTTGGCAAGGATGTGGAGCAAGGCAAAACACTTCTCCATTGTATTGGTAGTACAAAATTGTACAACCACTTTGGAGATCAGTTTGACGGTCTCTCAGAAAACTGAGAATCCATTTATTTCGAGACACAGCTATACTGCTCCTGGGCATATACCCAAAACATGCCCAATTTTACTACAGGGACACTTCCTCAAATATGTACATAGCAGCTTTAGGCATAATATCCTGGAACAGGAATCAAACTAGATGGCCCTCCCATGAAGAATGGATTAATCACATTTGGCATATCCACACAATGCAATGCTACTCCACTATTAGTAACAAAGACATCATGAATTCTGTAGGCAAATGGATGGAAATGGAGAATATCTTCCTGAGTACTATAACCGCTAGATAGAAAGACAAGTATGGTGTGTACCCACTTATAAGTATACATTAGCCATAAAGTGCAGGCTAGCCATGGCACAATCCACAGAGACCAAAAGTGGGTAATGAAGAGAGAGCAGGGAGGATGCATGAATCTTACTCAAGGGGGAAACTAAATAGTCATCTGAAGTGGACCAAGAGAAGGAAAGGGGTATGGGGGTGCAAGGTGATCAGCTGTGAGGAGCACATGTGTGAGAGAGACCTGGGAGTGAGAATGGAAATCAGGGGCTGGGGGATATCTCTCCTGACTACCTAGAGGCCTGGGTCAGTAGGGGATAAGGGGAGCCTACAGGGTTGCCTGTAGTGTAGATTCCTAATAGAGGGGTTTATAGAGACTGAAATGACCACTTCTTGTAGCAAGACAGGATTTCTAAAGGAGGAAGAGGGACATACATCTACCCATAGAATCTTCAGCCCAAAATTTGTCCTGAGTACAAGATGTGCAGGGATAACAGTGGAGCAGAAACTGAGGGAACAACTAAACAATAACATTCCCAACTTGAAACTCATTCCATGAGATAAAGCCAAGCCCTAACACTATTAATGATAGTCTGCTATGTCTGCAGGCAGGAACCTAGAATAACTGTGTCCTGAGAGGGTTCATTCAGCAGCTGAGAGAAACACACGTGGAGTCACCCAGCCAAGCATCAGGCACCGCCTGGAGAGTCTGGATGAAGAAGTGGGAGAGAAGTTGAGCAAGTCTTATGGGAGAAGGACACCAGAAGAAGACATACAGAGTCCAATATCGAGGAACCTTAGGGACACACAGAGATAGGGCTTCCAAACAGAGAACACACAGGAGCTGTTCCTAGACCCCCTACACATTTGTAGCAAATGTACAGCTCAGTATTCATGTGGATACACCGACAGGTCTAAAGGGGCTCTCTCAGTCTCTGTTCATGCTAATTGGATACCCTTTAACCTACCTGAACTGCATAGTTGGGTCCCATTGGGAGAGAATGTGCCTAGTCCTGCTGGGAGTAGATGAATGAGGGTAGGGAGGTACACAAGGGGGGGTGGGGTCCCCTTCTCTGGGAGTTAGGGAGAAAAGGAGAGGCAATAGGGGTAGTGACTAGTAAGGGTGAGATTGGGAAGGGAGGAGGGAGGAGGGCTGTGAATTAAAACAAATACAAACAAACAAACAAAAAACTAATAAAAGAGTTTCATGGTAGACACAAGTAAAGTATAGTCCACAGGAAGGGGGTAAAGGGTTTATATTTATATTGGGAACATGAGATGATAAATGAAGAGTAGAAATCAAAAGGAAACAGAAAGCAGGAAAAATTACAGGTCTATAGCATGAACTAGAGTATCTCCTGCCCTGCCCCAGCAACTGGCTAATGATAAAAGATAGAACAAGCAATATGATTTCCATAGAACATGTAATGTGATTTCTATTTCCATTCTATAGACACGGTCAAAACATTCCCTTATGAGCATTTGAGTTACACACAACATCACTGAATATATTTTTCTTTTGAGCCAAAGAGTGAAGAGGTGTATTCTATGGGTTGCTAACTGTGGTATGTGTGCCTGGAACAACTGAAATGTAACTGTACAGTTTCGGCCATATACCCAGGACATGGAAGAGGATATAAACAAGAACAGTATAAAGAAGTCTATAATGGGTTTGGAAGGAGAACTTGCTACGTTCTCTGGATAAAGACAAGAATTGAAAAAAAAAAAAAGGGAAAGCAGGGAAACAGAATAGGGGGTTGCTTCAAAGGATCCTACTATACTGGAGGCATGGAAGCAAAGAGAGTCAAAGAAACTTTGATTTGAAGGAGAGAGACATTTTTGAGGAGAGCACTGGCAGATAAGAATTAAGAAGGGAGGCTGATACTTTATTTGCACATTTTCACAAGCACCATGAGAGGTGAGGACCTTTAAATGAAAGTGGGATTGAAAGAGGGAACTCAGAAACGAATTTCTAGTACTAGGAAGATGTGGTAAGGTCCAGTGGTATTCCAGCAGCTGAGGGAATAAAAGGAAGAAGAGGAAATAGCCTCTGTATAGAGCACATGACCCACCCTATCAGTAACTTTGAGAGAGTAACAGCAATCAACCACTGTAGAAGTTTAGTAATAAGTTCCCAATCTAGAGGTTACATTCAACAGAGACATTTACAAGAAACTGTTAGGGTAACTTTTTCTTTACAGTATGTGAAGAAGGTGTGTCTCTGTACTTTCAATTCTGTACCTGTAGAGAACCAAGTGCTGGCTGGATTGTTGTATTGTCATTTCTATGGCCCACCAACTGGGATTTCTATATCCTAAATATTCACCCTTCCTCACCTGCCTAAAGCCAATCTTGAATTACATCAGTTGCTGTCTAGCTGCTGATTGGTTATAATAAAGCACTGATGGCCAATGGGTGGGCAGGAAGTAGGAGATGGATCTTCTGGGCAGGGAGAGGGATGATGAGGGAAGAAAGCAGAAGTGGGAGAATTTGGAGTGGACGTGGAGGGAACAGACAGGGACCACACAGGAACAGAGAAGCATACAGAGCTAGTCACATGACTGGCTGTAGGCTAGATGGTCTGGTTAAGTTACATGAGCTAGCTGGGTGAATGCCCAGGAAAAGGTCTAAGTGTAAACTCTTAAGAAGACATCATGTCAGTATTAATTCTGCTGGTGGACCCAAGAAAGCACAGGTACAGGAAAACATTCTATGTAGATCTTTAAGAAAATGGTTCTCAGGCTCAGTAGAGCTACATTCTTTCCAACTTTAAACTTTCGATACACAACTAGACTGGGTATAGGGAACACTCAAGTGCTTGAGCGAATTTTATTACTGCCACATTATTAAAGCAGCATCGATTAGTTTAAAAGGTGACACTTTGGATGTGTATGAATAACAGGGTAGAGGTGGGTGGATCTGGGAGAGAGGGAAGGTAGTGGGGACAGAGATAAGAGGAGTGGAGAGAGGGGGAAATGTGGTTCAGATGTACTGTACAGGAGAAGATTCTATTTTCAAGGAAAAGAAGAAAATTAAAAACATATTTAAACATGAAGCATCAATGAAAATTCAAAATCTTGTATTACATACATATGTGTGTATATGTATGTATGTATTTGTGTGTATGCACCACATACACAAATACACAATCACACGTATACAAAACACACACATTTTATATATATATATATATATATATATATGCACGCACACATATATACACACATATATATACACATGTGTATATGTACATGTATACATGTATATTTATATACATATATCTATATCTATGTATCTATACATATATTAGTAAATAGTTAAATATAATTGGCAAAAAGGAAAACAGTATACAAAAGTGACCTCCACAGCACCACTAAACCCCTAAATACTGTAGCTTGACATCATGTCCACTAAGAATAGTTAGTCCAAAGTGCATAACTGTGTTTCCACTAAAGGTCAATTCTCTGCACTCTTTGTGCATTCTGTTAGGTATCTCAGCCATCTCTAACTGCTGTAAACTGGAACATAAAGCCACCATTTGACAAGATTAATACTAATAGTGGAAGTCCCATAGCAATCTCACATGCTTCACTACGAAATAAAAATGGTCCTAATATGCCTAGTGTGGTGGCACACAGCAGCAATCCCAGTACTCTGGAGGCAGGGGCACACAGACTGCTGTGCATTCAAGGCCAGCCAGGCCTATGTAGATGGACCCAGTCTCAAACAAGCCAGCAACAAACAGAACAGAAAAACTCATCTGTTTTTTGCCCCTGCCTATATTCTACTCAAGAAAATGCCCATACAAACAAGAAGAATAAAACAACAAATTATGTATAAAAGTAACTGATTTCTACTCTTTATGTATCACCTTCACCATAAAGACATCACAGAGCAAATTAAACGTCAAAGTCCTCCAGTGTGTTTAGCTCGAGGTGAAGTCCAAATTTTGCATTTCCTGATGTAAATGATTCATAAACCTAGGTAAGTTTTCAAATTAAATATGCCCTTTGTAACCACGGTTAATCTTGGAAAGCATTCAAAAGAGAAAATGATCAAACTTGAAAAGAAGAATTTAATAGTTTCCCTCTACCACCCCCACCACCCCCCACCACCCCCATAGACTCTGGAAGAACCAGCCTCTCTCCTGCTTTCCCTATAGTCTGTGTCAGTCAGATATGATTTCTTAGCAGCTACAAAAAACAGACCTTTAGAAATTGATCAGAAATAGCTTTTGCTTGATCTATGGTTGCTTTCTGAGCCATCATAGTGTTATAAATTATCTTCTCATGTTGATGGGATGAATTCTAAAATGTAAAAGAAAGAAGTTAAAAATGTAAGAAAATTGAATATTCACAATCCTAACTAATTTTTTTTTTTTTTTTCGAGACAGGGTTTCTCTGTGTAGTCCTGGCTGTCCTGGAACTCACTTTTTAGACCAGGCTGGCCTCGAACTCAGAAATCCTTCTTCCTCTGCCTCCCAAGTGCTGGGATTAAAGGCATGCACCACCACCACCAGGCCTAAATTATCTTTGAAGAAGCACACAATTTGCTACTTCAAATGTTATTTTCAATGTAAAAGATGTTCATTATTTAAGATAAATAGTTTTCAACAGTTTTTTGTCTAAGATAGTCTTTGTGTCACCAAGGTTCAAATTCCAAGTGTACTTGATGTTTGAGTCAACAGAGAATCCTTAAAATCTGTGAATTCCTACAGCACAGGAATATACATAGGATATGTTCCTGTTGTCTAGCATACAATGAATATTAAATGTTGCACATTTCAACATGTACACAGATGAAGTTTCCATATGCAGCCCTTTCTTCTCCTTGACCTTGTCTCTAGAGGTAATCTTGGCATAACCCCTGCTGGCCCTCTAAAGTCATCCCCTAGACATCTTCATCCACAATATCCAGACAGATATCTTTTATCTATTAAGTATGAAAAAGATGGAAGGCAGATGACAACCAGTTATTGGTTGCTGTTTTAGGACATTTCAGTCAATGTATTCACGCAGAACTTGTTTAATATTAACCAACTCTCATAATACATTGGTTCCAACGCTAGGCCTGATACTCACAATAAAACTGTCTTCTTCTTGCCCAACTTTTTCCACACTCATGTCCCACTGTTGAAACAAAGACTGGAGGCTCTTAGAATAGTTGGAATGGAACATAGTCCTGTAAAATATAATAATGAGCATGGTCTTATACTATGAGGGTAAGACAGATTATGCACTCTCAAATAAAAATTATTTGGCAATTCATACAACCAAGAGAGGCAAGAAAAATAGTTGAAATAACCTAATGAGAGACAGAAAAGTGAAGTCATGTGGCCCCATTATAAAACTATGTACTCCTAAGTTACAATAAGAGAGGATATGTCACATGTATTCCCTCTTGATCAGTAAGGATTCACTGCTATATTAATTTTCCATAATTATTTATTTGACCTCTACCTACAACCGTATGTTTTTCTCTTGCTAGATAACATAGATTCTGATAGAGCAAGTGGATGTATTGCAGGTAACATATGCCTTCCTCCACAAGGACTGCCATAAGAGAACTCTTCAGTGAATTTGTCTTCTCCCAGGCTCACAGTGACTTTCCCAAAAGAATGGCAATAGCAATTGGACACTCATTCCAATTATTTGTAATACTGTCACTAAAATTTAAGACTCATATTTACGATATATTAAGAGTGTCTACATAGGCTGCCTTTGTCTGCTGTCCTGTGCAGAATGCTTTGGCGCTGACAGGACATGGATGCAGCCAGCCAATTACTAAATATGAGCATCAATGACCTTTACAGTGATAGAGTTATGTTGTTTTCTAAAATGCAAGAAGCTGACTATAGTCGCTGTATTCTACATTGAATATCTCAATTGTGCAAAACCGAGGTTCTAAAACTAATACAAATTTCTATTCAGAGAAAAGTCAAGGTAATTGCAGTTTTCATGGGAGATTCAAAATCCATGCATAGTGATCCTGAATCTGCCTTTATTGGCACTAATGAAGAGTAAGAAATTGCACAAGTTTTGTAATTCAAAGAAGTCAACAACTTTACCTTTCCCTTTTTTGCCTTTTATAAATGCTGACAAGTTTTTCACTCAGGCGCTTAACAGAAGTTACTACATCTTGACAAAACTGTTTTTTCTTTGCAAGGTGTGACTCTGTAACGTCACCTATCCATGAAAGAAAATTTTATTAGAAGATAAAACTGGAAGTTACTCTGTTCCTATGCATTCAAATTGACATGAGATAAGTTCTCTGAGCAATATCACAAAAATATTAATATATGATACAATAGGCATCATTCCAAAGTACAAACTTTTATGACATTTTTATAAACGCTTCCATTTCCCCTCATTCTTTCTATTGAACAAAATTATATATATATATATATATATATATGTGTATATATATATATACATATATATATACATACACATATATATATCATTTATACACAAGTATATGAAATGTCCTACATATGTATACATATATATATTTATATGAATGATATATCTGTACATATACCATATATATATATATATATATATATATATATATATATATATATATATATATATATATTCCACTACTTGATGTAGAGAAAAGAAAGGTCCAAGTCAATATGGTAATTATTTTATATCATGTATATAAAGATATCCAAGACAACTTTGATTTTCTCCCTCATAATCAGTTACCATAAAAGAATATAAACACTTAGTAAATATTCTTCTCTTCAAACAATAATTGTCGGATGAGGTTTTGTGAGAACCCACTTGATAAAACACAGGTATATTTTATTTTAAACATTGCTACAAACATACAATTAAATATACAATATGAAAGGTAGTTTTAAGCACTCTGATCTATGATGCCTAGGCACTGATTTACTAAAAATAAAATAAAATGAAATAAAATAAAATAAAATAAAATAAGAGAGAAACAATAGCTTGGCATATAAACAGATTAAATAAAGAAAATTTAAATTCTTTTCTTTGACTTCATAACACACGCTTACCCGTAAATGCTGGAATTCATAATATTTCACCATCTGAATTGATTTCAAGGAACTATGGGCCATAGCTATGTTTATAACATACAAATCAAGCAATGCCTGCCATGATAGACAGTTTATCTATCTGTTTACAATTTCTGTGACTCTTCCTAATCTAAGCTCCTTACCAGCACCAAGAAGACAAAAGCTTTCCAAGATACTTGTCTGTAAAAATTATCTCTAGAGATGGGTCAAAATTCAGTGAGGAGTCTTACTAGTGTTGTCTCTAGAGAGGTGTCCAAACTCTAGTCACTTTGTAAAGATGTGGGTCAATTCATAAAGCAGAGCTAATAGTTGATACTCAAGAGCTAATAGTTAATAACCAAGTGGAAAGCATATGCTTAGGTTAAGGATCCCACCTCACACACTTTTCACTGGGGAAAAGAACAACAACAAAAGGAACTTTCTCCTAAATAGCTCACTCAGAGTTAGGGAGGGCTGCATGAAAAGACTCCCCTAGGCCCTGGGATTCTAGGAACAACAACATCAAAATCCCAGAAAAACAAAATTCATCCAGAGCATGAAAAGAGCATGCTGAAACTAATCAATATAGAAGACAGTAGTTTAAAACTGGAGATGGCCTCATCTAGTCCACCCAGGAACACACATCCTACTCAATTTCTGTTGTGTAAATCACTCAGACTTCGTCAGAGTGAAAACTATTTCTGTTTCCACAACAGCACTTTAAAAAGCAAAGATTTGTATACAAAAATAAAGGAGACTCTGTACATACACAAAGCAATCCAATATATGTGAAAGAGACATCAAAAAGAGTCCTGTGGGTCAGAGACTCACTTATGACCAAATGAAAGTTAAATGATTGAAAACAGCATTGTGAATGGCAAGGGTCTTAAAAACAAAACAAAACAAAACAAAACAAAACAAAACAAAACAAAAAAATCCATACCTTGACGTTTTTTTGCCGTCTTCTGAACAGATTCCCTATGAAAAACATATAATTTTTAAATGAGTATATGAAAATCCAGTTCATCTGGAAATAAGTATTATGCTGCGTGGTATTTTACAAAGAAGAGTTGAGTTTTCTGAGACTCCCTTACAATGACAGACAAACAAGACATTGCATAGATTACCTTGCCTGCTGATCATCTTGATCTGATGAAGTACTCTCATCACTGATCTCGATCACCACGGGCTGCTCTGCTATATTGAAAAAAGTGGGGGGCGAATACAAGAAATTAGTTGACTCCTAGACAAGAAAAGTATATTTAAATCCTGCTTCAGCTCTCTATCTCTGTCTCTCTGCTCCTCTGTCTCTCTTTCTCAGCATTTGTATATTTGTACATGCCTTCCGGCGTTAAAGTGATTTTAAAATCATGTCCTTGCCAGGAGAGAGGTTGGAAGTGAGGGTGGCTTGGGATAGGACTCCTGGGATGAGACTATCAAGGGAGAAATCTAAAGTCAACAAACAGCTTAAGAAACTTGAAATACAATATTCAGCATTTGAAACTGTAATCTGAAACTTGAATCTTGACATCTGGAATTTGAATCCTGAAATCTGAATCATTGATCCTGGCTGGGCCTGGGCTTCCCTTCTGCCCTTCTTGCCAAGAGATAGGTCTGATTTTCCCCTGGGGTAGGCAGAGACTCCCAGAATGCTCCTGATTTTACCTGGTGTGCGGGGAACTCTGCGCTGGATGACATCATCAGATTGAGTATCCGAAGAATCCTGTGGGCGCTTCACACTTTTGCTTTTAGCCTTCTTCCCCTTGGGTGGCATGTCGACTGTGCGAAGGTGTGAACCCTAACTCCTACACCTTGTTACTTCCATGGCATAGAAAAGAAATTCAAGGAGAGTCTTAGGAACAGGTACCAGAGCAGGTAGGTTCATGGAGGATAACAACAGTGGTGTGGCACCCTGTCCTGTCAGGTATGCAGTGAGGGCTGTGGAGCTGGCCCTCTCCTGCAGGCCTCCACGTGGACCCCTCGTGCTGGTTTTCTGCCCTTTCCCGGGTGGGAGTGGCCCGTGCATGGAAGGTGCCCTTAATGAGCACGCAAAGCACTGCCCTGTGTTCCCTGTAATTCCCCAGAGGACTGAGCAGTTTTGGGCTGACTCGGCCCCTGGCACTGTGTCACTGGTAATGAATTGGAAATGAACTGGTAATGGTAATATGAGTGCCACACACTCTGGAGAGGACCCTGCTTGTTTGTTATTTCAAGGACACAGGGACCCCTTTGTCAATAAACAACCAAAAGAGATACAAAGGTAAATGTACAGGACCTGCACTCTTTCCCTCCCCACAGCTTCCCTGAGCCCCTCTCTCCACCCAGGCGGGGGAAGCGAGTCCCTCGGACTCGCTGCCCTCCGGAGCCTCCTCCTAGCCGAGGCTTAGGGGAGACTCCCCGATATCTACTCAGGAGCCAGCCGAGGCCTACTTGCCTGCCTCGTGCAGGGTCACACCCTCCTCTGCCAATGGTCGCCGAGGCCCGTGGCCCGAGGCCCGAGGCCCTCAGAGCCAGTGTCCTTACCAACTGGAGCGCATCACAGAATACCAGGGCAGCCAGAGCACCGACCTAGTGAACACCTTCTATCACAGTCCCTTTCGGGCCTCTCTCGCCTCAGGCAGCCTGTGACACTTCCACAGCACTTCCTTTTCCTGAAGGGGGGGGGAGCGCGATAAAGTACAGATTGCTGTATGCGCATGCGTGCTCTGAGCAGAGCTGTCCACGCCCCCAACAGCCATTTTCTGAGTCTTAGAATAAAGTCAGTGGGGTCTGTATAAGACCAAATCCTGGCTGAGAATGGTATGGACTTGGTTCATGGTTCACTGCCATGTCTTTGTCATGCCTCATCATTGTAATCTATCCCAAAGGCCCTTATCTCTCACATCCATACCAACATTGTTATATAAACTCAGAAAACTCTATGGGGAAAAATGGCTGTTACAGGAAAACTGCTGTTGGGGGCGTGGCCAGCTCTGCTCAGAGCACGCATGCGCATACAGCAATCTGTACTTTATCGCGCTCCCCCCCCCTTCAGGAAAAGGAAGTGCTGTGGAAGTGTCACAGGCTGCCTGAGGCGAGAGAGGCCCGAAAGGGACTGTGATAGAAGGTGTTCACTAGGTCGGTGCTCTGGCTGCCCTGGTATTCTGTGATGCGCTCCAGTTGGTAAGGACACTGGCTCTGAGGGCCTCGGGCCTCGGGCCACGGGCCTCGGCGACCATTGGCAGAGGAGGGTGTGACCCTGCACGAGGCAGGCAAGTAGGCCTCGGCTGGCTCCTGAGTAGATATCGGGGAGTCTCCCCTAAGCCTCGGCTAGGAGGAGGCTCCGGAGGGCAGCGAGTCCGAGGGACTCGCTTCCCCCGCCTGGGTGGAGAGAGGGGCTCAGGGAAGCTGTGGGGAGGGAAAGAGTGCAGGTCCTGTACATTTACCTTTGTATCTCTTTTGGTTGTTTATTGACAAAGGGGTCCCTGTGTCCTTGAAATAACAAACAAGCAGGGTCCTCTCCAGAGTGTGTGGCACTCATTACCATTACCAGTTCATTTCCAGTTCATTACCAGTGACACAGTGCCAGGGGCTGAGTCAGCCCAAAACTGCTCAGTCCTCTGGGGAATTACAGGGAACACAGGGCAGTGCTTTGCGTGCTCATTAAGGGCACCTTCCATGCACGGGCCACTCCCATCCGGGAAAGGGCAGAAAACCAGCACGAGGGGTCCACGTGGAGGCCTGCAGGAGAGGGCCAGCTCCACAGCCCTCACTGCATACCTGACAGGACAGGGTGCCACACCACTGTTGTTATCCTCCATGAACCTACCTGCTCTGGTACCTGTTCCTAAGACTCTCCTTGAATTTCTTTTCTATGCCATGGAAGTAACAAGGTGTAGGAGTTAGGGTTCACACCTTCGCACAGTCGACATGCCACCCAAGGGGAAGAAGGCTAAAAGCAAAAGTGTGAAGCGCCCACAGGATTCTTCGGATACTCAATCTGATGATGTCATCCAGCGCAGAGTTCCCCGCACACCAGGTAAAATCAGGAGCATTCTGGGAGTCTCTGCCTACCCCAGGGGAAAATCAGACCTATCTCTTGGCAAGAAGGGCAGAAGGGAAGCCCAGGCCCAGCCAGGATCAATGATTCAGATTTCAGGATTCAAATTCCAGATGTCAAGATTCAAGTTTCAGATTACAGTTTCAAATGCTGAATATTGTATTTCAAGTTTCTTAAGCTGTTTGTTGACTTTAGATTTCTCCCTTGATAGTCTCATCCCAGGAGTCCTATCCCAAGCCACCCTCACTTCCAACCTCTCTCCTGGCAAGGACATGATTTTAAAATCACTTTAACGCCGGAAGGCATGTACAAATATACAAATGCTGAGAAAGAGAGACAGAGGAGCAGAGAGACAGAGATAGAGAGCTGAAGCAGGATTTAAATATACTTTTCTTGTCTAGGAGTCAACTAATTTCTTGTATTCGCCCCCCACTTTTTTCAATATAGCAGAGCAGCCCGTGGTGATCGAGATCAGTGATGAGAGTACTTCATCAGATCAAGATGATCAGCAGGCAAGGTAATCTATGCAATGTCTTGTTTGTCTGTCATTGTAAGGGAGTCTCAGAAAACTCAACTCTTCTTTGTAAAATACCACGCAGCATAATACTTATTTCCAGATGAACTGGATTTTCATATACTCATTTAAAAATTATATGTTTTTCATAGGGAATCTGTTCAGAAGACGGCAAAAAAACGTCAAGGTATGGATTTTTTTGTTTTGTTTTGTTTTGTTTTGTTTTGTTTTGTTTTGTTTTTAAGACCCTTGCCATTCACAATGCTGTTTTCAATCATTTAACTTTCATTTGGTCATAAGTGAGTCTCTGACCCACAGGACTCTTTTTGATGTCTCTTTCACATATATTGGATTGCTTTGTGTATGTACAGAGTCTCCTTTATTTTTGTATACAAATCTTTGCTTTTTAAAGTGCTGTTGTGGAAACAGAAATAGTTTTCACTCTGACGAAGTCTGAGTGATTTACACAACAGAAATTGAGTAGGATGTGTGTTCCTGGGTGGACTAGATGAGGCCATCTCCAGTTTTAAACTACTGTCTTCTATATTGATTAGTTTCAGCATGCTCTTTTCATGCTCTGGATGAATTTTGTTTTTCTGGGATTTTGATGTTGTTGTTCCTAGAATCCCAGGGCCTAGGGGAGTCTTTTCATGCAGCCCTCCCTAACTCTGAGTGAGCTATTTAGGAGAAAGTTCCTTTTGTTGTTGTTCTTTTCCCCAGTGAAAAGTGTGTGAGGTGGGATCCTTAACCTAAGCATATGCTTTCCACTTGGTTATTAACTATTAGCTCTTGAGTATCAACTATTAGCTCTGCTTTATGAATTGACCCACATCTTTACAAAGTGACTAGAGTTTGGACACCTCTCTAGAGACAACACTAGTAAGACTCCTCACTGAATTTTGACCCATCTCTAGAGATAATTTTTACAGACAAGTATCTTGGAAAGCTTTTGTCTTCTTGGTGCTGGTAAGGAGCTTAGATTAGGAAGAGTCACAGAAATTGTAAACAGATAGATAAACTGTCTATCATGGCAGGCATTGCTTGATTTGTATGTTATAAACATAGCTATGGCCCATAGTTCCTTGAAATCAATTCAGATGGTGAAATATTATGAATTCCAGCATTTACGGGTAAGCGTGTGTTATGAAGTCAAAGAAAAGAATTTAAATTTTCTTTATTTAATCTGTTTATATGCCAAGCTATTGTTTCTCTCTTATTTTATTTTATTTTATTTTATTTCATTTTATTTTATTTTTAGTAAATCAGTGCCTAGGCATCATAGATCAGAGTGCTTAAAACTACCTTTCATATTGTATATTTAATTGTATGTTTGTAGCAATGTTTAAAATAAAATATACCTGTGTTTTATCAAGTGGGTTCTCACAAAACCTCATCCGACAATTATTGTTTGAAGAGAAGAATATTTACTAAGTGTTTATATTCTTTTATGGTAACTGATTATGAGGGAGAAAATCAAAGTTGTCTTGGATATCTTTATATACATGATATAAAATAATTACCATATTGACTTGGACCTTTCTTTTCTCTACATCAAGTAGTGGAATATATATATATATATATATATATATATATATATATATATATATATGGTATATGTACAGATATATCATTCATATAAATATATATATGTATACATATGTAGGACATTTCATATACTTGTGTATAAATGATATATATATATGTGTATGTATATATATATGTATATATATACATACACATATATATATATATATATATATAATTTTGTTCAATAGAAAGAATGAGGGGAAATGGAAGCGTTTATAAAAATGTCATAAAAGTTTGTACTTTGGAATGATGCCTATTGTATCATATATTAATATTTTTGTGATATTGCTCAGAGAACTTATCTCATGTCAATTTGAATGCATAGGAACAGAGTAACTTCCAGTTTTATCTTCTAATAAAATTTTCTTTCATGGATAGGTGACGTTACAGAGTCACACCTTGCAAAGAAAAAACAGTTTTGTCAAGATGTAGTAACTTCTGTTAAGCGCCTGAGTGAAAAACTTGTCAGCATTTATAAAAGGCAAAAAAGGGAAAGGTAAAGTTGTTGACTTCTTTGAATTACAAAACTTGTGCAATTTCTTACTCTTCATTAGTGCCAATAAAGGCAGATTCAGGATCACTATGCATGGATTTTGAATCTCCCATGAAAACTGCAATTACCTTGACTTTTCTCTGAATAGAAATTTGTATTAGTTTTAGAACCTCGGTTTTGCACAATTGAGATATTCAATGTAGAATACAGCGACTATAGTCAGCTTCTTGCATTTTAGAAAACAACATAACTCTATCACTGTAAAGGTCATTGATGCTCATATTTAGTAATTGGCTGGCTGCATCCATGTCCTGTCAGCGCCAAAGCATTCTGCACAGGACAGCAGACAAAGGCAGCCTATGTAGACACTCTTAATATATCGTAAATATGAGTCTTAAATTTTAGTGACAGTATTACAAATAATTGGAATGAGTGTCCAATTGCTATTGCCATTCTTTTGGGAAAGTCACTGTGAGCCTGGGAGAAGACAAATTCACTGAAGAGTTCTCTTATGGCAGTCCTTGTGGAGGAAGGCATATGTTACCTGCAATACATCCACTTGCTCTATCAGAATCTATGTTATCTAGCAAGAGAAAAACATACGGTTGTAGGTAGAGGTCAAATAAATAATTATGGAAAATTAATATAGCAGTGAATCCTTACTGATCAAGAGGGAATACATGTGACATATCCTCTCTTATTGTAACTTAGGAGTACATAGTTTTATAATGGGGCCACATGACTTCACTTTTCTGTCTCTCATTAGGTTATTTCAACTATTTTTCTTGCCTCTCTTGGTTGTATGAATTGCCAAATAATTTTTATTTGAGAGTGCATAATCTGTCTTACCCTCATAGTATAAGACCATGCTCATTATTATATTTTACAGGACTATGTTCCATTCCAACTATTCTAAGAGCCTCCAGTCTTTGTTTCAACAGTGGGACATGAGTGTGGAAAAAGTTGGGCAAGAAGAAGACAGTTTTATTGTGAGTATCAGGCCTAGCGTTGGAACCAATGTATTATGAGAGTTGGTTAATATTAAACAAGTTCTGCGTGAATACATTGACTGAAATGTCCTAAAACAGCAACCAATAACTGGTTGTCATCTGCCTTCCATCTTTTTCATACTTAATAGATAAAAGATATCTGTCTGGATATTGTGGATGAAGATGTCTAGGGGATGACTTTAGAGGGCCAGCAGGGGTTATGCCAAGATTACCTCTAGAGACAAGGTCAAGGAGAAGAAAGGGCTGCATATGGAAACTTCATCTGTGTACATGTTGAAATGTGCAACATTTAATATTCATTGTATGCTAGACAACAGGAACATATCCTATGTATATTCCTGTGCTGTAGGAATTCACAGATTTTAAGGATTCTCTGTTGACTCAAACATCAAGTACACTTGGAATTTGAACCTTGGTGACACAAAGACTATCTTAGACAAAAAACTGTTGAAAACTATTTATCTTAAATAATGAACATCTTTTACATTGAAAATAACATTTGAAGTAGCAAATTGTGTGCTTCTTCAAAGATAATTTAGGCCTGGTGGTGGTGGTGCATGCCTTTAATCCCAGCACTTGGGAGGCAGAGGAAGAAGGATTTCTGAGTTCGAGGCCAGCCTGGTCTAAAAAGTGAGTTCCAGGACAGCCAGGACTACACAGAGAAACCCTGTCTCGAAAAAAAAAAAAAAAATTAGTTAGGATTGTGAATATTCAATTTTCTTACATTTTTAACTTCTTTCTTTTACATTTTAGAATTCATCCCATCAACATGAGAAGATAATTTATAACACTATGATGGCTCAGAAAGCAACCATAGATCAAGCAAAAGCTATTTCTGATCAATTTCTAAAGGTCTGTTTTTTGTAGCTGCTAAGAAATCATATCTGACTGACACAGACTATAGGGAAAGCAGGAGAGAGGCTGGTTCTTCCAGAGTCTATGGGGGTGGTGGGGGGTGGTGGGGGTGGTAGAGGGAAACTATTAAATTCTTCTTTTCAAGTTTGATCATTTTCTCTTTTGAATGCTTTCCAAGATTAACCGTGGTTACAAAGGGCATATTTAATTTGAAAACTTACCTAGGTTTATGAATCATTTACATCAGGAAATGCAAAATTTGGACTTCACCTCGAGCTAAACACACTGGAGGACTTTGACGTTTAATTTGCTCTGTGATGTCTTTATGGTGAAGGTGATACATAAAGAGTAGAAATCAGTTACTTTTATACATAATTTGTTGTTTTATTCTTCTTGTTTGTATGGGCATTTTCTTGAGTAGAATATAGGCAGGGGCAAAAAACAGATGAGTTTTTCTGTTCTGTTTGTTGCTGGCTTGTTTGAGACTGGGTCCATCTACATAGGCCTGGCTGGCCTTGAATGCACAGCAGTCTGTGTGCCCCTGCCTCCAGAGTACTGGGATTGCTGCTGTGTGCCACCACACTAGGCATATTAGGACCATTTTTATTTCGTAGTGAAGCATGTGAGATTGCTATGGGACTTCCACTATTAGTATTAATCTTGTCAAATGGTGGCTTTATGTTCCAGTTTACAGCAGTTAGAGATGGCTGAGATACCTAACAGAATGCACAAAGAGTGCAGAGAATTGACCTTTAGTGGAAACACAGTTATGCACTTTGGACTAACTATTCTTAGTGGACATGATGTCAAGCTACAGTATTTAGGGGTTTAGTGGTGCTGTGGAGGTCACTTTTGTATACTGTTTTCCTTTTTGCCAATTATATTTAACTATTTACTAATATATGTATAGATACATAGATATAGATATATGTATATAAATATACATGTATACATGTACATATACACATGTGTATATATATGTGTGTATATATGTGTGCGTGCATATATATATATATATATATATATATAAAATGTGTGTGTTTTGTATACGTGTGATTGTGTATTTGTGTATGTGGTGCATACACACAAATACATACATACATATACACACATATGTATGTAATACAAGATTTTGAATTTTCATTGATGCTTCATGTTTAAATATGTTTTTAATTTTCTTCTTTTCCTTGAAAATAGAATCTTCTCCTGTACAGTACATCTGAACCACATTTCCCCCTCTCTCCACTCCTCTTATCTCTGTCCCCACTACCTTCCCTCTCTCCCAGATCCACCCACCTCTACCCTGTTATTCATACACATCCAAAGTGTCACCTTTTAAACTAATCGATGCTGCTTTAATAATGTGGCAGTAATAAAATTCGCTCAAGCACTTGAGTGTTCCCTATACCCAGTCTAGTTGTGTATCGAAAGTTTAAAGTTGGAAAGAATGTAGCTCTACTGAGCCTGAGAACCATTTTCTTAAAGATCTACATAGAATGTTTTCCTGTACCTGTGCTTTCTTGGGTCCACCAGCAGAATTAATACTGACATGATGTCTTCTTAAGAGTTTACACTTAGACCTTTTCCTGGGCATTCACCCAGCTAGCTCATGTAACTTAACCAGACCATCTAGCCTACAGCCAGTCATGTGACTAGCTCTGTATGCTTCTCTGTTCCTGTGTGGTCCCTGTCTGTTCCCTCCACGTCCACTCCAAATTCTCCCACTTCTGCTTTCTTCCCTCATCATCCCTCTCCCTGCCCAGAAGATCCATCTCCTACTTCCTGCCCACCCATTGGCCATCAGTGCTTTATTATAACCAATCAGCAGCTAGACAGCAACTGATGTAATTCAAGATTGGCTTTAGGCAGGTGAGGAAGGGTGAATATTTAGGATATAGAAATCCCAGTTGGTGGGCCATAGAAATGACAATACAACAATCCAGCCAGCACTTGGTTCTCTACAGGTACAGAATTGAAAGTACAGAGACACACCTTCTTCACATACTGTAAAGAAAAAGTTACCCTAACAGTTTCTTGTAAATGTCTCTGTTGAATGTAACCTCTAGATTGGGAACTTATTACTAAACTTCTACAGTGGTTGATTGCTGTTACTCTCTCAAAGTTACTGATAGGGTGGGTCATGTGCTCTATACAGAGGCTATTTCCTCTTCTTCCTTTTATTCCCTCAGCTGCTGGAATACCACTGGACCTTACCACATCTTCCTAGTACTAGAAATTCGTTTCTGAGTTCCCTCTTTCAATCCCACTTTCATTTAAAGGTCCTCACCTCTCATGGTGCTTGTGAAAATGTGCAAATAAAGTATCAGCCTCCCTTCTTAATTCTTATCTGCCAGTGCTCTCCTCAAAAATGTCTCTCTCCTTCAAATCAAAGTTTCTTTGACTCTCTTTGCTTCCATGCCTCCAGTATAGTAGGATCCTTTGAAGCAACCCCCTATTCTGTTTCCCTGCTTTCCCTTTTTTTTTTTTTCAATTCTTGTCTTTATCCAGAGAACGTAGCAAGTTCTCCTTCCAAACCCATTATAGACTTCTTTATACTGTTCTTGTTTATATCCTCTTCCATGTCCTGGGTATATGGCCGAAACTGTACAGTTACATTTCAGTTGTTCCAGGCACACATACCACAGTTAGCAACCCATAGAATACACCTCTTCACTCTTTGGCTCAAAAGAAAAATATATTCAGTGATGTTGTGTGTAACTCAAATGCTCATAAGGGAATGTTTTGACCGTGTCTATAGAATGGAAATAGAAATCACATTACATGTTCTATGGAAATCATATTGCTTGTTCTATCTTTTATCATTAGCCAGTTGCTGGGGCAGGGCAGGAGATACTCTAGTTCATGCTATAGACCTGTAATTTTTCCTGCTTTCTGTTTCCTTTTGATTTCTACTCTTCATTTATCATCTCATGTTCCCAATATAAATATAAACCCTTTACCCCCTTCCTGTGGACTATACTTTACTTGTGTCTACCATGAAACTCTTTTATTAGTTTTTTGTTTGTTTGTTTGTATTTGTTTTAATTCACAGCCCTCCTCCCTCCTCCCTTCCCAATCTCACCCTTACTAGTCACTACCCCTATTGCCTCTCCTTTTCTCCCTAACTCCCAGAGAAGGGGACCCCACCCCCCCTTGTGTACCTCCCTACCCTCATTCATCTACTCCCAGCAGGACTAGGCACATTCTCTCCCAATGGGACCCAACTATGCAGTTCAGGTAGGTTAAAGGGTATCCAATTAGCATGAACAGAGACTGAGAGAGCCCCTTTAGACCTGTCGGTGTATCCACATGAATACTGAGCTGTACATTTGCTACAAATGTGTAGGGGGTCTAGGAACAGCTCCTGTGTGTTCTCTGTTTGGAAGCCCTATCTCTGTGTGTCCCTAAGGTTCCTCGATATTGGACTCTGTATGTCTTCTTCTGGTGTCCTTCTCCCATAAGACTTGCTCAACTTCTCTCCCACTTCTTCATCCAGACTCTCCAGGCGGTGCCTGATGCTTGGCTGGGTGACTCCACGTGTGTTTCTCTCAGCTGCTGAATGAACCCTCTCAGGACACAGTTATTCTAGGTTCCTGCCTGCAGACATAGCAGACTATCATTAATAGTGTTAGGGCTTGGCTTTATCTCATGGAATGAGTTTCAAGTTGGGAATGTTATTGTTTAGTTGTTCCCTCAGTTTCTGCTCCACTGTTATCCCTGCACATCTTGTACTCAGGACAAATTTTGGGCTGAAGATTCTATGGGTAGATGTATGTCCCTCTTCCTCCTTTAGAAATCCTGTCTTGCTACAAGAAGTGGTCATTTCAGTCTCTATAAACCCCTCTATTAGGAATCTACACTACAGGCAACCCTGTAGGCTCCCCTTATCCCCTACTGACCCAGGCCTCTAGGTAGTCAGGAGAGATATCCCCCAGCCCCTGATTTCCATTCTCACTCCCAGGTCTCTCTCACACATGTGCTCCTCACAGCTGATCACCTTGCACCCCCATACCCCTTTCCTTCTCTTGGTCCACTTCAGATGACTATTTAGTTTCCCCCTTGAGTAAGATTCATGCATCCTCCCTGCTCTCTCTTCATTACCCACTTTTGGTCTCTGTGGATTGTGCCATGGCTAGCCTGCACTTTATGGCTAATGTATACTTATAAGTGGGTACACACCATACTTGTCTTTCTATCTAGCGGTTATAGTACTCAGGAAGATATTCTCCATTTCCATCCATTTGCCTACAGAATTCATGATGTCTTTGTTACTAATAGTGGAGTAGCATTGCATTGTGTGGATATGCCAAATGTGATTAATCCATTCTTCATGGGAGGGCCATCTAGTTTGATTCCTGTTCCAGGATATTATGCCTAAAGCTGCTATGTACATATTTGAGGAAGTGTCCCTGTAGTAAAATTGGGCATGTTTTGGGTATATGCCCAGGAGCAGTATAGCTGTGTCTCGAAATAAATGGATTCTCAGTTTTCTGAGAGACCGTCAAACTGATCTCCAAAGTGGTTGTACAATTTTGTACTACCAATACAATGGAGAAGTGTTTTGCCTTGCTCCACATCCTTGCCAACATATGCTATCTCTTGATGTTTGAAAATTTCAGCCATTCTGAGTAAACATTCCTCAATGTTTCATGTCAGGAACTTTTTTAGATTTAATGCTTTCCTTGACTGGTCTATCAGTTTCCTCTATTGTATCGTCCATGGCTGAGAGTTTCTCCTCCATCTCCTGTATTCTGTTGGTGATGCTTGCGTCTGTTGTTCCTGTTCAGGTCCCTAGGTTTTCCATCTCCAGGATTCCCTCAGTTTGTGTCCTCTTTTTGTCTTCTATTTCCCTTTTCAGGATTTGAACACTGTTATTTATTTCCTTCACCTTTTAAATTGTATTTGCTTGTATTCTTTTAAGTGTTTTACTTGTTTCCTCTTAAAGTCCTCCACCTGTTTCATCGTATTTTCCTGCAATTCTTTAAGGGATTCATTTAATTCCTCTTTAAAAGTTTTTATTGTCCTTATAAGATTGGAGCTAAGGCATTTTATTGTGCTTAGGTTGCATCAAGTTAGCAAGGGCTTGCTATAATAGAATATCTGTGCTGTGGAGCTGTCATATAACCCCGTCTATGGCAGAATGTGTTCTTTAGTTGACCTTTGGCCATCAGTTCCTGTTCTGGTAGTTATTGGAAGGAGGTCTAAACTCAATGATCCTGGTGTGACAGGCCTCTTGTGGGTATTCCTGGGCTGAACAATGGTACTCCGGGGGCAGTTCAAGTCTCCTGTCACTTGGATGTACCCCTGGAAACACCTGGGTCAGGGATTGAAGGTGAGGATGTGCAGGTAAAGAGGTGGCCAGACAGTGGAGGTTTGGGAGACAGAAGGCTGCTCAGGGCAGCTTGGCTAGCCCCAGAGGACTCAGCAGACAAGGGGAAATGGTACAGGAATGGAATCTAATCTGTATGGTTTCAGATCAACAGGTCTGATGAAAGTGGGCAGTGGACTTGGGATTCATGGTGCAGCCAGCTTCTGAGGTCAAGGAAGCTCCCACTTAACTCCTTTATTGCACATGGTAATATGCTTAAATGTTACCAATTTTGGCATTCCTAACAAGCATCCACTGACTGAAAATGTGAAAGTTTTGAACGTTATAAGGTTTGAATATGACATAAAAAGTCTTTTCCAATCTTTGGTTTGTTTTAGAATATCCAAGAACTTGAGGAGAAGCACAAACTTCTCGACGCTCTTGAGCAAAACAGATTGGAAAACGAAATGAAAAACCTGAAGAAGAAGCTTGTGGCAGATAATGTAGGTAGTATATACATAATACTGAACATCAGGTGTCTTTTTGATCTTTGGATGACTTCTTTTAAGAGATACTTATAATAATTATTGATATCTCTTTTTCAAAACAGCATCAACAGGACTTGGCAGTTTTAGAATCCTGTCTTCATTCTATGTTCTCCTAGAACAGTGAAGAAGATAAGCTGTGATCGTATGTCATGTGACATACATAAAACATTCCATACACTACCAAATATTATGGTAGAAATTGGCCCATATCATTTGTCATTCTTTTGTTTGGTACACATCCGACTCCATGTCTCTTAAATATCAAGTGAGCTCTGAGCAGTTTGATAGGTTGCAGCCATGACAAGATAGTAAATGTTGAATTATCAGGCCCTTTGGCAGAAACAGAGAAGCACTCTCACTAACCCTAAAAATTAGATTTGGCAGTACAGGGTACCAGTTAACTCACTGGCCTTATAAAAACTCTACTGCAACTTACATTTGTCTTGTAGAAAGCAAAATCCAACTGCTATAACTTACCACAAATTGAAAAGAGAAAATCCCCTGCAGATCTTGGGGCTAGGGTGGGGTTGGGGGGAGCAGGTTTGTGGTATTTGCAGGTAGCTAGTGTTCATGTAATTGGTTTTATGTAGCTGTTTAATGACACTAGTCCTTAGTGTCGATCAATGGCATTTGTTTTATGTATAGTTATGCTTAATTTCTTAACTCAGTATTCCACTTCTGCCCTTTGGTCACATGCTTTGTGGAGTGCTTTGTTTTTCAAGTTACATTATCAGTGAGTGAGCAGAAGTTTCTGTAGTTATGTATTTAACTCATGAATTACTGATTC
Source organism: Mus musculus (assembly GCF_000001635.26). Lineage (NCBI taxonomy): Eukaryota > Metazoa > Chordata > Mammalia > Rodentia > Muridae > Mus > Mus musculus. The sequence continues at coordinate 67,706,930 of NC_000086.7, forward strand.
ACTGTCTTGACTTTCCTCTTACATTTTTTTGCATTAAATAACATTCAAACCTTCCGTGTAAACACTTTGTTTAATAAACTTGAAATTGGTTTGTAATCTACTTGAAATATGTCAATTAAATAGTTTATTTGAATACATAATTGAAATTATCAAATTATTTGAAAAAATATATTAGTCCCAGAGGAAGGAAAGGATTGTCTTATCTCTCCATGTGCTTTCCATTTTGATTTTGACCAGTGAGGCATTTTTTTTACTATAAATGCAAAAGCCTTAATCATAAAAATGCATCGGACTTCCTCTGCTATACCCATAAGTGCACATATCTGCAATGACAAGGCCCAACCTGTAAGCAATCCATCTACCCAGTTTCCCCTTCCATTCTGCCCAAATGCTTATAGCCCCTCAGCCTGTTCTATATTCATGTCCTTCTGAAACTGTTTCCATGTATCTTAAAGAACATGTGCTATGAGTGTCTGCTTAATTTACATTAATGTAATGCTCCCAGATTGCATACAACTTTTTTTAAAGGAAAACATTTCAACACTTTTTGATACCTGAAGAATATTTTATGAATATATATGCCTGCTCCTTTTCTTATGCTCTCAGGTATTGATGGACAAATAAGTTTTTGTGCTTTAAGTGCCTCCTGTACCTTAATGAGCATATGCCCTGATGGATTGCTATTTTCACCAGGACTGGACTGAGAATTGGTTAGTTGATTAGTGAAGTATACATGTGGCATATATGTGGAGCTATTTAAGTGAAAGATTGAGAGAGATACAGGAGAATGTCTTGCCCTGACCATGGATCAAAGCATTATAACAGGCTGGGAGCTTGCATGGGGTTTAAGAATATAAAGTGAAAGTGTATGAAAACTTCATTTTTCCTCAACTAAGGTCTATTGCTGAGATCATCACTGGTAGATATCAGATTCCAGCTTCTTCAAACTGTCAATTCAGACACACACTAGCGTCGTCCCAGACAGCCCCAGATTTCCACACTTGGAGTGTGCATACATCATTTTCCTGGCTTTCTTTTTTAAAATATCATTTGTATTTGGGGAGTGTCTTCGTCAGGGTTTCTATTCCCGCACAAACATCATGATGAAGAAGCAAGTTGGGGGTGGCGGGGAAGGGTTTATTCAGCTTACACTTTATCACCAAAGGAGGTGAGGACTAGAACTAAAGCAGGTCAGGAAGCAGGAGCTGATGCAGAGGGCATGGAGGGATGTTACTTACTGGCTTGCTTCCCCTGGCTTGCTCAGCTTGCTTTCTTATAGAACCCAAGACTGCTAGCCCAGAGATGGTTCCATCCACAATGGGGCCTGCCCCCTTGATCACACATTGAGAAAATTCCTTATAGCTTGATCTAATGGAGTTATCTCTCCATGAGTTTTCTCTGTGATAACTCCAGCTTGTTTCAAGTTGACACAAACCAGCAAGTACAAGGAGAGTATAAACAAATACAATAATGTATTTGTGAATGTCAGAGGTCACCTTGTGGGAATTGGTTCTCTCCTTCCACAATGTAGGTTCCGAGGATTTAACATTGTGTGTGTGTGTTTGTGTGGAAATTATTGTATATGGGCTATTCCTGATTCATTCTTATATATATATATATAAAGTGATTTAAATCCGTATATCATTTGAATGATGTCTAGGTAATGGCATACTTTAAGTGTTCTCCTCAGAGGTGAATAGTTACAAAGAAGATTTTATTTGAATAGGAGAAACAAACCTTACTTTCATTTACCCTAATACATTTGTGTAATTCAAGTTACATACAGTACTCATCATATGTATTAATAATGTGTAGGGTCATCCTGTATGTATTTGGTATACTTAAATTTACCCAGACCCAGAGAGGAGCATTATCATTAAATTTAAGAGCAGGGTAATTAATGGGTAGAAAACTTGGGAGGCAGGTCATAGATATGTTTCTGAGTAGGGCATCTCAAGCAGCATGTGTAAATTACTAAAAGAGACTACATGGCTTATCTCAGAAACTTCAGGATATGGAGTTAGAGTTGTGAGCCAACCAGAATGTGGTGTTGGTCATTGTACTTGTGTCCTCTGTAAGACTGGTAGCACTCAGCAGTGTCAAATGGTGAGGTGTCTTTCCAGCCCTAATGCCTGAATTATGATTCTTCTGTTTTTCATCATTTTGCTCTTTACTTTGTATTCACTTCAATGATTGTTTATTTGGAACTAGTAATTTCAGCCTTATTAAATTTGGGCTGTATTGTATTCTAAGCCATGGGGTCTGTTAGAAAAACTTGACTGACCTGGGCAGTTGTGGCATTTGCCTTTAATCCCAGCACTAGGGAGGCAGAGGCAGGTGGATTACTTGAGTTTGAGGTCAGCATGGTCTACAAAGTGAGTTCCAGGACAGCCAGGGCTACAGAAAAAACACTGTCTCGAAAAACAAAAATTCAAAAAACCAAACTGAAATAAAACAAAAATGGCTGATGTAATAGAACTGAGTCTTATGTATGTATTTATTAACACAATTTTGGGGCAATCATAAATCTCTTCGAGCTCTACATCTTCACCTAAAATATGATAAGATGATTTCTAGTATACCTACAAGGCAAGGTTTTTCTAAAGATCATACATAATTTTCAGTAAATGCTGACTTTTATTCCCAGTTTATAAAACAGACCTACAAGTGGAAAACATTTTAAATAATAGTAAAATTAATTATTTTCATTATAGTGCACACACTACTAGTTTTATTCTTTTGCCTAAGAATTTAATGTAGTCATTGTTTTTTTGCTTTGTTTTTTTTTTTTTTTTTTTGTTTGCGTGTGGTTTTTTTTGGGTTTTTTTTTGTTTTTTTTTTTTTGTTTTGAGACAAGATCTCTGTTTAGCTCTGGCTGTCCTGGAACTCACTCTGTCAATCAGGGTGGCCTCAAACTCGGGAATCCACCTGCCTCTTCATCCCAAGTGCTGGGATTAAAGGTTTGTGCTACCACTGCCCAGTAGTAATCGTTTTTAATAGCTGAGTAATACTCCACTATGTAAATGTACCACATTTCTGTATCCATTCCTCTGTTGAAGGACATCTGGGTTTATTCCAGCTTCTGTCTGTTATAAATAAGGCTGCTATGAACATATTAGAGCATGTGTCCTTATTACCCATCCTTAGAGGATCTTCTGGGTATATGCCCATGAGTGGTATAGCTGGATCTTCTGGTAGTACTACGTCCAAATTTCTGAGAAACCACCAGACAGATTTGCAGAATTATAAGAGCTTGAATTCCCACCAATAGTTGAGAAGTGTTCCTCTTTCTCCAAAATCTCTCCAGCATATGTTTTCAGTTAAGATTGTGATCTCTGCTATTCTGACTGGTGTGAGGTGGAATCTCAGGGTCATTTTGATTTGTATTTCCCTGATGACTAGGATGTTGAACATCACTTTAGGTGCTTCTTGGCGATTTGATATTCCTCAGTTGAGAATTCTCTGTTTAGTTCTATACCCATTTTTTAATAGGATTATTTGGTTCTCTGGTGTATAACTTCTTGAGTTCTTTGTATATATTGGATATTCTCCCTATGTCAGATGTAGGGTTGGTTGGTAAAGATCTTTCCCCAATTTGTTGGTTGCCTTTTTGTCCTATTGACAGTGCCCTTAGCCTTATAGAAACTTTGAAATTTTATGAGGTCCTATTTTCTATTTTTTATCTTAGAGAATAAGCCATTGGTGCTTAGTTCAGGAAAATTTCCCCTGTGTCCATATGCTCGAGGCTCTTCCCCACTTTCTCTTCTATTAGTTACAGCGTATCTGGTTTTATGTGGAGGTATTTGATCAACTTGGACTTGAGCATTGTACAAGGAGATAAGGATGGATCAATTCACACTCTTCTGCATGCTGACCACCAGTTGAACCAGCACCATTTGATGAAAATACTGTCTTTTTTCCACTGCGTTTTAGACCCTTTGTCAAAGAGCAAGTGACCATAGGTGTGTGAGTTCATTTCTGGGTCTTCTGTTCTATTCCATTGATCTACCTGCCTGTCTCTGTACCAATACTATATAGCTTTTGTTGTTGTTGTTGTTGTTGTTTATCACTAATTTTGTGTAATACATCTTGAGGCCAGGCATGATGATTCCCCACCCCCATAAATTCTTTTGTTGTTGAGAATAGTATTTGCTATCCTGAGATTTTTGTTATTCTAAATGAATTTGCAAATTGCTCTTTCTAACTCTGAAGAATTGAGTTGGAATTTTGATGGGGATTGCACTGATTCTATAGACAGCTTTTGGCAATATGGTCATTTTTACTATATTAATCCTGCCAATCCATGAGCATGGGAGTTCTTTCCATCTGAGATGTTCGATTAGTTTCTTCAGAGACTTGAAGTTCTTGTCATACAGATCTTTCACTTGCTTGGTTTGAGTCACACCAAGGTATCATAATATTTGTAACTATCTTGAAGGGTGTCATTTTCCTAATTTCTTTCTAAGCTTGTTTATTCTATGAGTAGAGGAAGGCTACTGATTAATTTGAGTTAATTTTATATCCTGCAACTTTGCTGAAGTTACCATGTTTAGGAGTTCTGCGGTGACATTTTTGGGGTCACTTTAATATACTAACATATCATCTGAAAATAGTGATATTTTGACTTCTTCCTTTCCAATTTCTACCCTTTGACCTCCTTTGTTGTCTAGTTGCTCTATCTAGGTTTCCAAGTAGGGAGAACGTGGGTAGCCTTGTCTAGTCCCTGATTTTAGTGGGATTGCTTCAAGTTTCTCTTCATTTAGTTTGATGTTAGCTACTTGTTTGGTTTATATTGCTTTTGCTATGTTTAAGTATGGGCCTTGAATTCCTGATCTTTCTAAGACCTTTATCATGAGTGGGTGTTTGATTTTGTCAAATGCTTTCTCAGCATCTAACAAGATGATCATGTGGGTTTTGTCTTTGAGTTTGTTTATAGAATGGATTACTTTGATAGATTTCCATATATTGAACCATCCCTCCATCCCTGGAAGGAAGCCTATTTGATCGTGATGAATGATTGTTTTAGTGTGTTCTAGAATTCAGTTTGTGAGAATTTTATTGAGTATTTTTACATTGATATTCGTAATAGAAATTGATCTGAAGTTCTCTTTCTTTGTTGGGTCTTTGTATAGTTTAGGTATAATCATAATTGTGGCTTCTTGGAATGAATTGGGTAATATTCCTTTTGTTTCTATTTTATGGAATAGTTTGAAGAGTATTGTTATTAGGTCTCATTTGAAGGTCTGATAGAATTCTGCACTAAAGCCATCTGGTCCTGGGCATTTTGTGCTTGTAAGACTTTTTTAAAAAATATTTTTTATTATTGCGTATTTTCCTCAATTACATTTAGAATGCTATCCCAAAAGTCCCCCATACCCTCCCCCCTACTTCCCTACCCACCCATTCCCATTTTTTGGCCCTGGCATCCCCTGTACTGGGACATATAAAGTTTGCACCACCCATGGGCCTCTCTTTCCACTGATGGCCGACTAGGCCATCTTTTGATACATATGCAGCTAGAGTCAAGAGCTCTGGGGTACTGGTTAGTTCATAATGTTTTTGCAACTACAGGGTTGCAGATCTCTTTAGCTCCTTGGATACTTTCTCTAGCTCCTCCATTGGGGGCCTTGTGCTCCATCCAATAGCTGACTGTGAGCATCTACTTATGTGTTTGCTAGGCCCCGGCCTAGACTCACAAGAGTCAGCTATATCAGGGTCCTATCAGCAAAATCTTGCTAGTGTATGCAATGGTGTCATGGTTTGGAGGCTAATTATGGGATGGATCTCTGGATATGGCAGTCTCTAGATGGTCCATTCTTTTGTCTCAGCTCCAAACTTTGTCTCTGTAACTCCTTCCATGGGTGATTATTTCCAATTCTAAGAAGGAACTTCACATAAAACCAGAGACACTGAAACTTATAGAGGAGAAAGTGGGGAAAAGCCTTGAAGATATGGGCACAGGGGAAAAATTCCTCAATAGAACAGCAATGGCTTGTGCTGTAAGATCAAGAGTTGACAAATGGGACCTCATGAAACTGCAAAGCTTCTGTAAGGCAAAAGACACCGTCAATAAGACAAAAAGACCACCAACAGGTTGGGAAAGGATATTTAGCTATCCTAAATCAGATAGGGGACTAATATTTAATATATATAAAGAACTCAAGAAGGTGGACTCCAGAAAATCAAATAACCCCATTAAAAAATGGGGCTCAGAGCTAAACAAAGAATTCTCACCTGAGGAATACCGAATGGCTGAGAAGCACCTGAAAAAATGCTCAGCATCCTTAATCATCAGAGAAATGCAAATCAAAACAACCCTGAGATTCCATCTCACACCAGTAAGAATGGCTAAGATCAAAAATTCAGGTGACAGCAGATGCTGGCGAGGATGTGGAGAAAGAGGAACACTCCTCCATTGTTGGTGGGATTGCAAGCTTGTAAGACTTTTAATGACTGCTTTTATTTCTTTAGGGATCATGGGGCTGCTTAGAGCATTTATCTGATCCTGATTTAACTTTTGTATCTGGTATCTGTCTAGAAAATTGTCCATTTCATCCAGATTTTCCAGTTTTGTTGAGTACAGGTTTTTGTAGTAGAATCTGATATTTTTTGTTGTTGTTGTTGTTGTTGTTGTTGTTTTAATTTCCTGGGTTTCTGTTGTTATGTGTACGTTTTCATTTTTGATGTTGTTAATTTGGACACTGTGTCTGTGCCCTCTGGTTAGTCTGGTTTATCTATCTTGTTGATTTTCTCAAAGAACCAGCTCCTGGTTTGGTTGACTCTTTGTATATTTCTTTTGTTTCTACTTGGTTGATTTCAGCCCTGAGTTTGATTATTTCCTTCTGTCTACTCCTCTTGGGTGTATTAGCTTTTTTTTTGTTCTAGAGCATTCAGGTGTTCTGTTAAGCCGCTAGTGTATGCTCTCTCCAGTTTCTTTTTGGAGGCACTTATACCTATAAGTTTTCTTCTGAGCACTGCTTTCATTGTGTCCTGTAAGTTTGGATATATTGTGACATCATTTCCATTACATTATTAAAAGTTCATAATATCTTTTATTATTTCTTCCTTGTCCAAGTTATCATTGTGTAAAACATTGTTCAGCTCCCATATGTATGTGGGCTTTTCATTATTTTTATTAGTATTGAAGAGCAGCCTTAGTCCTTGGTGATCTGATAGGATGCATGGGGTTATTTCTATCTTCTTGTATCTATAAGGCCTGTTTTTTTTTATCTATTATATATGGTCAGTTTTGGAGAAGGTACCATGAGGTGCTGAGAAGAATGTATATTCATTGTTTTAGGATGAAATGTTCTATAGATATTTGTTTAATCCACTTGTTTCATATAACTTCTGTTGCAATGTGTCTCTGTTAGATTCTGTTTCAATGATCTGTCCTGAGGAGCATGGGGTCTTGAAGTCTCCCACTATTAATGTGTGAGGTGCAATGTGTGCTTTAAGCTTTAGTAAAATTTCCTTTATAAATGTGTTTACCCTTGCATTTGGAGCATAGATGTTGAGAATTGAGAGTTCATCTTGGTAGATTTTTCCTTTGATGGGTATTAACTGTCCTTACCTTTTTTTGATAATTTTTGGTTGAAAGTCGATTTTATTCTATACTAGAATGACTACTTCAGCTTGTTTCATGGGACCATTTGCTTGGAAAACTGTTTTTCAGCATTCTACTCTGAGGTAGTGTCTGTCTTTGTCACTAAGGTATGTTTGCTCTATGTAGCAAAATGCTGGGTCCTGTTTACATATCCAGTCTGTTAATCTATGTGTTTCTTGAGGGAATTGAGTCTATTGACACTGAGATATTAAGGAAAAGTGATTGTTGGTTCTTATTATTTTGGTTGTTAGAGTAGAATTCTGTTTATGTGTCTCTATTCTTTTGGATTTTTTGAAAGATTACTTTCTTTTTCTAGGGTGTAGTTTTCCTTGTGTTGGAGTTTTCCATCTATTATCCTTTTTAGGTCTAGATTTGTAGAAAGATATTTTGTAAATTTGTTTTTGTCTTGGAATATCTTGATTTCTCTATCTATGCTAATTGAGAGTTTTGTTGGGTATTGTATCCTGGGCTGGCATTTGTGTTCTCTTAGGGTCTGTATAACATCTGCCCAGGGTTTTTGGGCTTTTAGAGTCTCTGATGAGAAGTCTGGTATGATTCTGATAGGCCTGCCTTTATATGTTACTTGACCTTTTCCCCTTACTGCTTTTAATATTCTTTCTTTGCTTTGTGCATTTGTTGTTTTGATTATGTGACAGGAGGAATTTCTTTTTCTGGTCCAGTCTATTTAGAGTACTGAAGGTTTCTTTTATGTTCATGAGCATCTCTTTCTTTAGGTTAGCGAAGTTTTCTTATATAAGTTTTTTGAAGATATTTACTGGCCCTTTAATTTGGGAATCTTTACCCTTTTCTATACCTATTATCTGTAGGTTTTCTCATTGTGTCCTGGATTTCCTGATGTTTTAGGTTAGGAGCTTTTTGCATCTCACATTTTCTTTGACTGTTGTGTCAATGTTTACTATGGTATCTTCTGCACCTGAGATTCTCTCTCCTATCTCTTGTTTTCTGTTGGTGATGCTTGCATTTTCCTAGATTTTCTAACTTCAGAGTTGTCTCCCTTTGTGATTTCTTTATTGTTTCTATTTCCATTTTTAGATCTTGGATGGCTTTGTTCTATTTCTTCACCTGTTTGGTTGTGTTTTCCTGTAATTAAGAGATTTTTGTGTTTCCTCTTTAAGGGCTTCAAGCTGTTTATCTGTGTTCTCCTTTATTTCTTTATGGGAATTATTTATGTCTGTAGCATATAGGAGTAAAGTCTTCTATCATCATCATGAGAAATTATTTTAATTCTGAATCTTGCTTTTCCAGTGTGATATCTTATCCAGGACTTGCTGTAGTGGGAGAACTGGGGGTTCTGATGATGCCAAGTAACCTTGGGTTCTGTTGCTTAGATTTTTGTGCTTGTTTCATGACATCTGGTTATCTCTTGTGCTACCTGCCCTTGCTGTCTCTGACTGGAGCCTGTATATCCTGTGATCCTTGTTCTGTCAGAATTCCTCCGAGTCCATCTGTCTCTGTGATCGTGTGATTCTGTGATTCTGTGATTCTGTGATCTTAAGATCTTGGGTGTGTCAGACCTCTTTGGAGTCAAGCTGCCCCTATGATGCTGAAATCCTGGTTTGACCAAGCTCCTGAGATCCTGTTATGTCAGAGCTCCCGGGACTCAAGCTTTCTCTGGGTGTTGCAGGTGTATGTGGGTAGCCAGAGCCTTAGGTTTGCTCTGGGCACAGGTGCCAGATGGAAGAAATCTGTGCCTCTGGCTAGGCTGGGTTTGTCTTTTCCTGGTTCATGTGGGGGCCCAGTTAAGCTGGGTATTGGGAAAGGTTTTGTGGCCTCAGCTGGGATCTTGAGTGTGTCAGAGCTCAAGTGTTCCTGTGTCTGTCTGTTCTCCTGGTGGTTGAGCTTCCTCTATTATCCTGTGATCCTGTGAGTTTCAGAGCACCTGGGAGTCCGGCTCCCTGGGGGTAATTTAAGAGTGGGTGCAGTGCCATCACACCAGGTCTGCTCCAGGTGCAGGTTCATACTAGAAGGAATCCGTGCCACTGGCTGGCTGTGTTTCCTGCATCCCTGGATCTAGGAGGACTCATTTACTCTGAGTGTTGTGACCAATGTTGTGGCCTCTCCTGTGATCCTAAGTGTGTTAGAGCACTTGGGAGTTGAGCTTCCTCTGGGTGTTGTGGGACTGGGTGCAGAGCCAGAGCCCAAGTTCTGTTCAGGGCACAGGTTCAGACCTGAAGGCACAAATTATGTTTCAAATAATAATTTACGCGGATCACAGAAACCAAAAAGTAAATGAATAGGAGAAATGACATTAATTTATAAAATCTGACAAAGCCTTTAAGCAGCAAAGGATGCTTCTGTCCAAAGAGCTAGCAAAAATTGCTTCCCACATGTCTTAGTTAGAGTTTACTGCTGCGAAGAGATGCCATGTACAGGGTAACATTTTATATAGGCTGGTTACAGGTTCAGAGGCTCAGTCTATTATTACCAAGGTGGAAGTATGGCAGCATCCAGACATGCATGGTACAGGTAATGCTGAGAGTTCTACATCTTCATCTGCAGACTTCTAGGAGAAGACTGGCTTCCAGGTAGCTGGGAAGAGAGTCTTAAAGCCCATGACCATAGTGACACACATTCTCCAACAATGCCACACCTAACAGTGCTGCTTCCTGGGCCAATCATATATAAACCATCATACCAGATCAGAAAACAAGTTTCATTGTAACTGGAATGTGGGAAGTAGGTAGAACTGCGACATCTTAGCAAAGGGCTCAAGAATGTACTTTGAATTTTACTCATAACACTGCTACTTGACATAAGTGGATGCTCACAGTCATCTGTAGGTTGGAACACAGGGCCCCCAATGGAGAAGCTAGAGAAAGTATCCAAGGAGCTGAAGGGGTCTGCAACCCTATAAGTCGAACAACAATATGAACTAACCAGTACCCCCAGAACTCATGTCTCTAGCTGCATATGTAGCAGAAGATGGCCTAGTCAGCCATCACTGGGGAAGAGAGGTCCCTAGGTCTTGCAAACTTTATATGCCTCAGTACAGGGGAATGCCAGGGCCAAGAAGTGGGAGTGGGTGAGTAGGGGAGCAGGGTGGGAGGAGGGTACAGGGAACTTTTTGGATAGCATTTGAAATGTAAATGAATATCTAATAAAAAATAAATGAATAAGAAGAAATCCAAACAAAAAGCATGTTAGAATCAAAATGTTTTATCACATTTTAAAACTTTCCATCTAGATTTCATCCATCTTTATATCAACTTGAAATTATAAACTCATCTATATTTGCATTTGTGTTCCCAGGATAAATTCTTTATCCATAGTACTGAATAAGAATCAGAAAAAATAACATTTAGAATATGGACTTTATATTTTCATAGAGAATTAAGTTAGAAATTACAATTTACAATTTAAATAGTGTTTCTATTTTATGTTAATTCTTCATTTCTTTTGCATTCACAATGGAGTTAAGATAGTTTTCTACATTTGCGTGTAAACCTGTTAGTGGAATTTATGTGTATTTTCACTGAACACAGGGATGATGTAGAACTTAGAGTTTAACATTTTCAAATAAGTATCCTACATCTTTAATTTATAAATTTCAATTTTGTAGTAGACATAAAAATATAAAGTTATTCACTTGTGACTGTTGAAAACATTTAGTCAAAAAGTCATTTTAAAGTACATTTTTAAGGTGAAAAGTTTTGGAGCTACCTAAGAAAATGTGCATTTTTCCGTGAGACAGTGTCTCATGTATCAGAAGTTTGCCTCAAACTTACTATGTAGCTGTGAGGACCTTGAATATCTGATCATCTTTGAAAATTTAATTACAATTCATTATAAAACATAATTTTAACTTTCTTTTTCTCTAGCAATTATTTTCCATCTTGCTCTGTAGCATATAGGATTATAACGATTTTTATGCCTAACTCTAAATAGAAGGTCTAATAATTACCTATTTACAGCAAATGTACTTAATAATCACAGAGGCTTCATAATTTCAGATGTACACATTTATAGAATTATTTTTCAAGCTATGAAATTTTCTTTGAAAATTTCTTTAAAAATATTTGCTACTGGACATTCCCAGTACCTCACATGTACTGAAAATATAAAACTGTCAAGATTCCGCGCGATTGGATTGGGGCAGGCGCTGTGTTCCACTCACCAGAGGTCTTAGGATCCCGTGGGGAGTCCCATGTGGGCCCTTGCGGGTGTTGGGCAAGACTCCGCTGGCAAGGTAGCCCGGGCCTCGAGCCGAGCGGAAGGGAATTGTGCCCCAGATCAGGCCCGGGTAGCCTGCTTCCCTATGTACCGCAGTCTCAGGTTCCGCGCGATTGGATTGGGGCAGGTGCTGTGTTCCACTCACCAGAGGTCTTAGGATCCCGTGGGGAGTCCCGTGTGGGCCCTTGCGGGTGTTGGGCAAGACTCTGCACTGATAAGTGGATATTAGCCCCAAACCTAGGATACCCAAGATATAAGATATAATTTGCTAAACACATGAAACTCAAGAAGAATGAAGACTGAAGTGTGGACACTATGCCCCTCCTTAGATTTGGGAACAAAACACCCATGAAAGGAGTTACAGAGACAAAGTTTGGAGCTGAGATGAAAGGATGGACCATGTAGAGACTGCCATATCCAGGGATCCACCCCATAATCAGCATCCAAACGCTGACACCATTGCATACACTAGCAAGATTTTATTGAAAGGACCCAGATGTAGCTGTCTCTTGTGAGACTATGCAGGGGCCTAGCAAACACAGAAGTGGATGCTCACAGTCAGCTAATGGATGGATCATAGGGCTCCCAATGGAGGAGCTAGAGAAAGTAGCCAAGGAGCTAAAGGGATCTGCAACCCTATAGGTGGAACAACATTATGAACTAACCAGTACCCCGGAGCTCTTGACTCTAGCTGCATATATATCAAAAGATGGCCTAGTCGGCCATCACTGGAAAGAGAGGCCCATTGGACTTGCAAACTTTATATGCCCCAGTACAGGGGAACACCAGGGCCAAAAAGGGGGAGTGGGTGGGCAGGGGAGTGGGGGTGGGTGGATATGGGGGACTTTTGGTATAGCATTGGAAATGTAAATGAGCTAAATACCTAATAAAAAATGGAAAAAAAAATAAAGTGAAAAAAAATGCCAAAAAAAAAAACTGTCAAGAAATAAACGATGTCTGCAGTTCACTGCCTTTTTACTGCAATTTAAAATGCACACATGTTTATGGTAACAGGGAAATTGTTGTCAATTCTTTAGAATTCTTTCTTTTTCTTTTTTTATTTATTTAATTTATTTTTTTCTTTTTACACTCCAGAATTTATCCCTCCTCCGGGTTCACCCTCTGAATGTTCCCCATCCCATACCTCCTCCCCACCCTCCTGTCTCCACAAAGATGTCCTCACCCCTCCATTACCTACCCCACCAGACTACTTCATATCCTGGGGCCTCCATTCTCTTGAGCATTAGGTGCATCTTCTCTGACTGAACACAAACTGGCAAGTCCTTTACTGTCTATGTGTTGGGGGCATCATATCAGGTGGTAAAATACAGCATTTTTCAACAACTGATGCTGGTTTCAATTAGTGATCAGCATGTGGAAGAATGCAAATGGATCCATTCTTATCTCCTTGTACAAAGTTCAAGTCCAAGTAGATCAAGGACCTCCACATAAAACCAGATAAGCTGAATCTGAAACACAGTAGTTACAAATGAAGCATTTAAAATGAGACCATAAACCAGTTCAAGCAGTGTGTTAGAAATCAACAAGTACATATGAAATTCTGAGCTCTGTGTGAGTTGCTGACACTATTCTGTTTCAGTAGAAGATATAACGACTTCAAACTTTAATGAAAATGAATTACCTTAAGGTCACATGTACCTCAGATAAAAATGTCAAGAAACAAACTACTTTTGTAGTTCACTGCCTTTTTGCTGCAAACTAAAGTGCTCACAAGTTTATGGTGACAGGAGACGTTATCTCATCTCTAAAACTTTCTTGTTAGTAGAGCTGTCAACAGCACGTACAAGTTCCACCACAAATGAGGGTCAAGTAGCCATCATTCAATTTGAAGTTTTGCTTACATTAAAGCTCTATTGCAGTTAAGATTAGTCCCTGTCAAGTGTTTGTAAAAAGTTTGATAGTGTTTCAATCCACTGCACTTATAACTAGAAGTGCTTTCCTCTTCTCAATTGCAATCATGTCCCTTAAGTGAGGAGGTAGCCATTCTTAAAATTAATTTAAGAAAGATACATTTGGAGACAATAGCCAAGGGAGATAACAAAATAATTTTTCATAAACCCATTTGAACTTGACTACTGTCATTTCCAAGCTGGGACATAGGAAGAGAATGACTCTTGACATATCTAAAATTGTGCTAAGGGCCCAAATCCTTATATATGTATTTCAAAATCTCCTTGATCTGTATTTATATAGTTCAAAATCTGCTCCAAGAAAGGGCTGAGAGAAAAATGAGCATCTAGTCAAACATAAACAGTTAACTTTTAAAAAAGATTCTTATCAATTAAGGGAATCTTTATCCTTTTATAAGTAATTCTTATATGATGTTTGTCCCTTTGGCCTAGCTTTAAGTTTTGCAGTTGGGAGTGGGACTTTGTATTGTCCTATCTATTTAATCCTTTCATAAATCTTTCACCAAAATGAAGTCATTTTCAGATGAAGTAGTAAATTAATATAGTTTTGTAATACAGAATATGCCAATTAGAATACAGCAGAGCCTCTAGCACTTTGAAGCAAAATATCACTTTTGTATTACAGTTTTCCATTTCCAATTTTGTTAATATTTTGACCCTAAAAGTCTTTCCCTGAAAAATATGTTTTTTTTATATTAGAAGTGAACATGTGCTCTGCAAATTTCATGCTGGAAGTAAAGGGAATGTGAGAGTTCAATCCTAGGATATAGGACTGCTAGAATCCTAGACTGGGCTAATTCTTCCTAGACTAGAAAAAAGGTAGCAGTGGTGAGCAGCAGCTGTAGTCCAGATGTCCACTGAAGATTTTCCAATCTAGCCAGGTAATGGATCTTACTAATATAATTGTGATCTTATTTACTGTGGGACTGGACATCTCTGTATTGTCTCAAAAGAATGCAAAATTGAAGAGTGGATTCTTAAAAATTAACATTTTTCGTTTTTACAAATTACTTAGAAATTCAACTGCAAATGTTCTGTACAGTGAATTTTTTTCATGTGGTATGATTTATTTGTTGATAGAAATACTCCTCCTGCAGGGTAGATTGTAGATTTTAAACTTTTGCCTTTGTTAAGTTATGTCCCTGAATAAAGAGAAAACAAAGGACTTCAACAGATACAATGAAGATAGGCATTGCCGTGTTTATAAAAGTGTTTTGGCAAGCAAACTCTACTGAGGAGAGCAGGATGAGACATCACAAGTGTTCGAAAGCACTGTGTCCTTATCTCATGGAAAGATTAGCCAACCTCAAAAGACTGCCGTTACATTTTTAACAGATCTTCCTTAACATCAGAAAAATAAACAAATGAATCTTCACATTACTCCCCTGTTTTTATTATCAAATTTTTTTCTCAGAAGACAAACTACTGAAAATGAAGGTAAAGCAAGTTCAAAGACAACTAGAGAAATAAAACACACATTAAATATATGAGCAGAGACACTAATGGAGGACAGTTAACCTTTCTTCTGCATGTAATACAGGACGCGAGGGGGAGTAGAAAACCCTCTATAAAGCATAGGGGAAAATAAATGCTTTATTTATAATTGATTTTTAGAGCACAGGACTTTAGTCATCAATGATAACAGAGAATACTGTCAGGAAGGGAGAAGTCCAGATGATACATCTTGTGAAGACTAGTGTCCCAAGAAATGATGAAATATAATTTTCAGGGAAAAAAACTATGTGTAAATCCATTTCTGTAGATAGAACAAAGAATGATGCAAAATGTATACATGTAAATAAGAAATATCTTTGAAGATTTTGCCAAGTATATCAATTATTGAGTGTACTGACTGGTTTTGTGTGTCAACTTGACACGAGCTGGTGTTGCTACAGAGAAAGGAGCCTCCCTTGAGGAAATGCCTCCATGAGATCCACCTATGATGCACTTTCTCAATTAGTGACTGGGGCAGGGGATTAGCCCATTGTGGGTAGTGCCATCCCTGGGCTGGTAATCTTGGGTTCTATAAGAAACCAAGCTGAGCAAGCCAGGGGATGCAAGTCAGTAAATAACATCCCTCCATGGCCTCTGCCTCAGCTTCTGCTTCCTGACCTGCTTGAATTCCAGTCCTGACTTCCTTTGGTGATGAATAGCAATGTGGAAGTATAAGCTGAATAAACCTTGTCATCCCCAACTTGCTTCTTAGTCATGATAGTTGTGCAGGAATAGAACCCATGACTATGATATTGAGTCTGTAAAGTAATGTTCTTTTAGTACCACAACAAACACAAACAAATTGTAAAACAGTAAATGTACAAAAAAAAATAAGAAAACTAACTGGATTTATACTACTTTAAATTTTATACTATTTGAATAATATTTTTTTCATTGATGATATTCTTTATTGTATTTCTTTTTTTTCATGTATTGAGCCATTTGTCCTGCTCATATATCTGTTCACCATATGCTTGAATGATTCCTAAAAATAAATGGAAGGTAGCATTGGATCTTCAGGAAGTGGACTAACAGTGGTTTGGAGCCAACATATTGGTGCTATGATTGACTCCAGCTCTTCTGTAAGACCAGCAACTTTTTGCTAATTGCTTAGCCATCTCTCCCTTCGTAAGAATTCTTTTACTATGTAATAAATATCTTTACAATAATGGATTACTTAGAATTTCTATTTCTTCTTGGCTCAATCAAAACAGGTTGTATTTTTCTAGGTGTTTATTTAATTGATCATATTTAATCAATGTCCACTATTACTTCCAGACCTACTCCTAGCTGCCTATTCACCCAACTTCTTGTTCCATCCCAACTCCCTCCCACCCCGTTGAGCTTAGTCTTTGTTAGCCAAATGCTCTTGGCTGTGTTGCCTCCTGAAATGTGGTTAATATCACACCATTGAAGACAATTGAAACTCTCACTCCTCAGCTGAGAACAGAATTCTGTGCCCACCTGCCCCCAATGACTTATTGCTGGATTGCTCTTGCCTAGCTCTTGTGCATGCTGTCACAATTACTGTGAGTTTATATGTTCATCTTCCATGTTGTGACCAGAAAACCATACACCATTTTTTGCTTTTACAATCTTTCAGCTCCCACTGTCATGAAGATCCCGAAACCTGGAGGGGAGGGCTATGGTATACATATCCTTATGGTTGAGTATTTCAAAAGCTCATTTTTTAATGATAATTGATTATGGGTTGTTGTGTTATTCACCATGCACTTCAAGAAATAGTTTATTTGATAAAAGTTGAAGATGCACAATTTGTGAGCACAGCAGTATGTCATTTTAAATCATTTTATTGTTACATCTATTTAACAGAATAATATTAGTAATTTTTTTACATATAGTCCATAATTTATCTAGGTCAAGATCTTGGTCTCATTCAGTGTCAGGTACTGCTTTCACTTTGTAGTAGGGATAGGGGGGCTTAAATCCAATTAGAAAGAGATTGGTTACTTCTATGATATTCATAAAATTATTGCACCAGTTAGCATGTCTT